>NW_021833065.1:147500-422500 GCF_006345805.1 Octopus sinensis
ATTTTGATGCCAGAGCAATTTGTATACAGTCTTCGGGATCCAATCAGTTTCATTAAAGGGCTGAATTGAACAACTACTTAAATCTACTTAAACAAAGAAAAAACATGTGTTAAAAAAATAAGGTTAAGGCAGGTAATAGACAACTGACAAATGATATCTGTTGAGTCATTTGACAACACTTTAGCAACCAAATTGTTTGTAGTTCAAAATGACATGACATCTCCAAAACACGTTCAATAGATTGGACAGATGTAGTGTTGCCAGAAGAAAAATTTCTGTCATAACAAGGAACATGTTTTTTATATAATCTCACTTATGTCTAATGAGTCTTCATTACCCACAACAATTTCATTTTTACCCCACTTTGGGTAATTTACCCTGGTTCCCCAACCTCTGCCTAACAATGCTGAACCCTTCCACTATGTGGTACCTACTTACAATTAAAGGGGTTGACCTGTGAAAGTTAAATGGTCACAAACATATCACAATGCTGAGGTAGAATATGAAGTGGTTATTCCAAACTTCTATTTGATCCTTTCAACTCATCCATTCATAGCTTACCTTTGTAGAAGCAGTAAAAGTGATATACTAGCTTACCAATTCTAATGATAATTTTTTAAGAAAAAATATATTTCAAACGTTAGAGAGTTATAGATTTTGGAGAATGAAGATAGCTTACAATGTGGACAAATTGTTATTGGCATATAGTGTACAACATGTATCTGTGATTGAAATATCATCCTAGATATGTGAGCTGTACTTTTGTCTCAGTTGCAACTCATCAGCTATTTTTGTACATAAAGCACAAATTATTTCAAATTATTGAAAATCATAGTGATAGACTAAGGCTGTTTCCCATTTTTCATTTTTAGAAAGACTTTTGACAAATGGTGCATACCAAGTTCTTCCTGTATAATAAATCTGAAATCTAAATATAACCACCTAAATTCAGAACTTCTTAAGTGATGATGAATCCTTTGATGTTTCAAATGATTCATCATTTTGCCAAATGTTCTTCTCATCTTTAGTTATCATCAGCTCTATTTAATCAGTCTTTCATGTTGTTTAAAAACCACCAAATCAGCCCTTATCAACAGATCCTATGCAAATGAGATTGGTTGGCATCTGTTGTTAATAATCAGTCAGTGTAAAAAAAACCATTGAATCCTTCAGTGGAGAGCTGAGAATCCAGTAATGTTAAATTACTCTCAAAAAAATTCAACAAAAACACTGATATTTTACCAACCTCATCAAATTAATCCTCTCACCACCAATAAACAACTCATCAAAATTAACCTCACCCCTGAGCAACTGCAAGAATAGACCTTAATAATGTGTACTTAGAATTAGAAAACCAACCAGCCTCACTCACTGAATATAGCCCAAACCTTGAAATACATGAAAACAACAGCCATAAAGATTTGATCATCTTCTAGATTTAAAAATTTTGATTTTGAATAGCTATTTAAATTCTTGAAAACACTGTTTGGTTTTGGAAACTGCTTCCATATTTGGGATAGTGCATCTTTATGCTTAAGAAAACTGATAGCGATTATTTTTTCCACATATGTCTTAATCTCCCTAACCACTCTTAAATCAATCCCAATCTTAACTATCATTTTATATGATCCATTGCAATCTCTATAATTCATGAATAATTATTTCCAGAATGGAAATAATTTTCAGTTCCTAGCCTGTATGCTCCTTCTGTTTCTACAGTAGTGGATTCTGCTCCTTATATCTTATTACTGGTATTCACTCCTCTTAAACTTAATCCCCAAACTTGTTTCTCTGCTTCTCACAACTCATAATACTTGTTTTATTCCAATAAATCTATATTTAAATTTTATATGTATTCATTCAGAATAACATCTTCCATCTCACAGAACTGTTTTCTCAATTATTTTTTCCACATATATCTTAATCTCCCTAACCCCTCTTAAATCAATCCCAATCTTAACTATCATTTTGTATGATACATTGCAATCTCTATAATTCATGGATAATATATTTCTTTGTTACACAATGATTTGCTTGATAGGTACTAACCCACTCAAATTTTGGGAGAAGATACTGTAAATAATATTGACTACAATATTTTACTGGTACTTATTATTATGATCCTGGAAGGATGAAAAGCTAGTCTATCACAACAGAATTTAAACTTAGAACATAAAGGGAGATAAAGAAATACTAAAAGCTATTTTGTATATTACATTAGTAACTCAGTCAATAAAACCAAATTTTTTGACTTTGTATATCCAGAGGTGGTTATCAGTTTGGCAGTTTCTTCCTACTGTTTTGAAAAACAGTTTTTCTGAGCCTATTTTCTATAATATATTACTTGCAACAGATGTTTCACATTTTGAAATATCAAGGCCATGTGGGGTGTTAGTTTTCATTTATTTATTTAATTTTTCTTTTTAGTGATTTTGTGTTAAAACAAGATTTCACATTTACTGTAATATAATAAGCAGTTTATTTTGAAGAAACTTGTGTTAAAACTGTGAACTGATAATGTTTAATCTATTTCTGGAAGTTTAACTTTTTTCCTAGTGCCACTTTTTTGTCGAGGCAAATAACTTTGTGTCATATTACAAGTTGCAACTTGTAAAATACAAAATAAATTTAAAGTTAGTTTGATTACAAAAGTTTGTTTTTTGTGATAAGAACAGATTTGAGTTTAAGTAAAATAAAAATAGGATGAATTAAGATAAGCTTTTCTAACTGGAATTTAAAATATTATAAAGCTGAAAATATTACATTAGCTCGTGTTTGTATGTTTGTACTGTGAAGGAAACCAGAGTACTGTGAAATTACTATGATGATTTAGTTTCTTTGTTAAGAGTACTGGCCTTGACCCATGGTACCCTACTTTTATTTATATATATATTATCATCATCATTATCAGCATCGTTTAATGTCCGCTTTCCATGCTAGCATGGGTTGGATGATTTGACTGAGGTCTGGTGACCCAGATGGCTGCACCACACTCCAATCTGATCTGGCAGAGTTTCTACAGCTGGATGCCCTTCCTAACGCCAACCACTCCAAGAGTGCAGTGGGTGCTTTTATGTGCCACTGACATGAGGGCCAGTCAGGCAGTACTGGCAACAGTCACGCTCAAATGGTGCTTTTTATGTGCCATCTGCACAGGGGCCAGTCCAGCGGCATTGGCAATGACCTCGCTTGAATATTTTTTCTCGTGCCAGTAAGGCAACGCAGGTAACAATCACGCTCGAATGGTGTTTTTTACATGCCACTGGCATGGAGGCCAGCTTGTTGCTCTGGCAATGGTCACACTCATATGGTACTCTTAGCGCTGCACTAGCACGGATGCCAGTCATTGAATTTGATTTCGCTTTCGATTTTGATTTCACTTGCCTCAACAGGTCTTTGCAAGCAGAGTTTAGTGTCCAATGAAGGAAAGGTATGCATATGTGGGCTGGTTACACCCCTGGCATATACCACAAGGTTATGATCTCACTTGAGCTTGCCGAGTCTTCTCAAGCACAGCATATTTCCAAAGGTCCCGGTCATTAGTCATTGCCTCGGTGAGACCCAATGTTCGAAGGTCATGCTTCACCACATCACTCCAGGTCTTCCTGGGTCTACCTCTTCCACAGGTACCCTCAACCACTAGGGTGTGACACACAGCTATCAATATCCATTCTCACCACATGGCCATACCAGCGCAGTTGTCTCTCTTGCACACCACATCTGATGTTTCTTAGGTCCAACTTTTCTCTCAAGGTACTTACACTCTGTCGAGTATACACACTGACATTACTCATCCATCGGATCATACTGGCTTCATTCCTTGCGAGTTTATGCATGTCTTCAGCAGTCACAGCCCATGTTTCACTGCCATGTAGCATGGCTTTTCGTACACATGCGTCATACAGTCTACCTTTTACTCTGAGCAAGAGGCCCTTTGTCACCAGCAGAGGTAAGAGCTCTCTGAACTTTGCCCAGGCTATTCTTATTCTAGCAACTACACTTTCAGTACACCCTCCCCTGCTACTGACTTGGTCACCTATGTAACGGAAGCTTTCAACTACTTCTAGTTTTTCTTCCTGGAATGTGGCGGAAGTTGTTCTCTGCACATTTTCAGTGTTTATTGCTCCTGAGCATCTGCCACATACAAAAACTATCTTCCCAGTTAGCCTTCCTTTGGTATTGCTGTACCTCTTATGTGTCCATAGCTTACACTGAGTATATCTTATAGAGTTTTTACCTACGACTTTTCTACAGACTGAGCAGGGCCATCTACCTGAAGGGATTTGCAGTTTGCCAGCCTTCCTACTTATTAGGACTTTGGTTTTAGCTAGGTTGACTCTAAAGCCCTTCGATTCTAATACTTGTTTCCACACTTGAAACTTCTCTATTTCTGATAGTGACTCAGCAATTAGAGCAAGCTCGCCAGCATAGAGGATAGATGCTCCCAGGGGCATCCTGTCTTGAATTCCTCTGTTATTGCCAGGAGGACTATGAGAAATAGGAGGGGGCTGAGGACTGAACCTTGGTGGACCCCAACCTCTACCCGGAATTCTTCACTGTTTTTGTTGCCAACCCTTACCCTTTCTGACAGCGTCCCTGTATATAGCTTGCACAGCTCTCACTAACCATTCATCTATCCCTAGTTTCCTCATTGACCACCAGATAAGGGATTGGGGGACCCTGTCAAAGGCTTTCTCCATGTCAACGAATGCCAGGTACAGAGGTTTATCTTTGGCTAGATATTTCTCCTGCAGCTGTCTTACCAGAAATATAGCATCGGTGGTGCTTTTCCCTGGCACAAACCCAAACTGCATCTCATCTAAACTGACTCTTTCCCTAATTAGTTGAGCTATGACCCTCTCCATGACCTTTATTACCTGATCCAACAACTTGATACCTCTGTAATTATTTGTATTTAAAGCATCACCTTTACCTTTGTAGCTGTTGACTATTATGCTGCTACACCAGTCATTGGGTATGACTCCTTCGTGTATCACCTGGCTAACTATACGGGTGACTAGGTTATAGCCAACACTGCCAGATATTTTGAGCATATTCAATAAAGTTGATTAATTTTACAGTGCTCAACACAGAGATTCTATAATTCAATGAATGCTATGTCAATTTCTTAGTTTGTATTATAATTGGTATAGTTTTCTGCTGCACCACTTTTATCCTGTTTTTTCAGGCCAGCCTCTTAGCATTTATGGTTCCATCTACAGTACTATTCCATCACTATGTTATTTTCCATCTGGCTAATATCTTACCCCAATGATAGACTTTGTCTGTAGCTCTTACCATGTTGTTTTACACAACCAGAAGGATCGGTCTTAACACTTTTTTCTGTTGGGTACAGGTGTTCTTGATTACAGCCAGGTGCCAGGAGTAGATACTGAAACTGGTGCAGATAGTTTGGCATTTTTTTTCAGTGATTTGCTCTGAAGGAAGGGGCTATGCCTATAGCTTTCACAAGCCGTCTGAGACAGTGAGATTGATATGTTTGATGCTTCTTGAACAATTGCAAGAAAAACACATTCAGAGAGAATTCCAGAAAGAAATTTGGAGAAGAACTAAGCATAGTAGTTAGTGTGACTCCTAGACATGGCAGACACAACATGAGTGATGAGATGGGGAGAGACTAGTGGGTAGGTGGGCCTGGATAGGTGAGCCTGGATATGTGGGCCTAGCATGCGACCATCCAGCTCTGAAATGTAAAAGCAACAATAGCTGTTGAAAGGTAAGAGTGAGGAGGCAGAAAGTCTGTGGGTTAGATGTCTTGGTGTGTAAATAATTTGGGATCTGATGTATGTAAATACACTGCTTTGCAATTCAGAGTGCTTTACACCTCATCCTCATGAAACTAAACATTGGCACATCCCCTTCTCTCCTATGTAGATATGCCTGATATGTTATATCCAACCATTTATATATATATATATATATATATATATATATATATAATTCTTTGCTTCTCCTCTTCTCCCACTCCTTTGATTTTATTACTTAACTCTTGTAGCTACTATTCTTTGATACCTAGCAACTATCTAGATCCATCCTGAGAACTGGTCAGTGGTTTCCAGCAATTTATCCCAAGGGAACGGTTAGCCATCTCCTATGTCATAATTTTCCATTACCAACAATTAGTAATGTTTAGAAATTTAGTTTACCTCCATATCTTTTCTTTTTTTTCTTTTTATTTTTTACTTTCAAATCTATGTTGTTCCCAAATTAAAATTTATCATCACTAATTTAGAGAAAGATTAGGTATGCATAACCATTCTGTCTAATTTTATGGAAAATGCAAAATAATTTGGCTTAGCTAATTAGCTGACTAAAGTTTGTATTGCAAATAATAAAGTCATTTGCACAAGAAAATTCAAAGGGCCTTGATCTCTCTTGTCTGTTCTTATGTAATACAACCCTAGTTTCTTTTTACATCAATGTATTTTATTGATCTTTTCTCATATATGTCACCATAGTTGGTTGACTATTGAAATGACTAACTATGGATGACAATGCCACAGTCATTATTCTAGAGGTAACTTGAACAAAGATCTCACAGAAGACGGGTCATTTTACTACATTGTAAATCATAAGCAAATCTACTCAGTTCTTTACTAAGAATGCCAGGTTCTTCCCCTCAGAAGAATTTCTACTTGAGTTCTTTGCCAATGAGAATCTAGCTGAAGTACTGAGGCACCTAAGCATCTCATTTCTTGAACATATGACAATTGGATTTGACCCCATATTTGGCCTCATGTAAATCATGTAGTTGATCTTGGTGCCAAACCCATTTCAGTCCAAACAACAGCTTTTGTTCACATGATAGTCTGGTGGCATGACTAGAACTTTCTGTGAACAGAGCCTAAAAATAGCTGCTCATTTTAGCACATTAAGGGCTGAGTGAATTCAGTTTTTGGTGGAGCTTGCTCTTGACACATAGCTGTCCTCACAGCTACATATTCAACCTGGTACAATAAATGAAGAAACATACTGCAACAACACAGCATGAATATGTATTGACGAGTAAAATTAGCCTAGTGTTGAATTTTCTGATAAAGATCTGTACTTTTAATATACATAGTTTCATATAAAATTTACTCTTTTTGTATTGCATGAACATCTTCCATATTAATGTAGCAATAAGTGTTGTATATTTACTTACAACAAACCTTTCTTCATGACCATATTACGAACATAACATGCACTGCTCAATTTAACATCATTATCTGACCCTTGGGTGCTTGTAGAAAAGCTCACTCTGCTAGTAAAGGACTCTGACTCAAATACTGCAACAGAAGTGTATTTTTTTCCCTTCCTTCCAACAGATTCAGAAGCCCTGAAAAGAGTCATGGCTGCTGCCCTCCCTCTACCTTCCAAAGAAATCATTAAAAAAGAGAAAATTTTTTATCTCTCCAGACTTATCTTTCAAAGGCACAACATTGATAGTGGCAAACCTTAAATTAGAATCCCCAAAGAAGAAAATTGTTGCTAATGACTGATTTCTAGTCATCGTATACAGTAAGCTTGTTTTCTTTATACACAATATTCTGTCTCTGTGAATTTCTTTTATTTCATTTTTATTTATTTATCTACTCATTCATTTATCTTTTTCTTCTACATAGATTCACCTATTTTTGTACATACATATTAATTTATCTCTTCATGTATCAGTCATCCCTCATTTTTTGACTTTTTCTTTTCACACACACACACACACACTATCTTTGCACACACATGTATGAGTGTGTATGGATATTTGCATTATATCCTATATATTATGTCTATATATAGCAAATTTTTGTCATCTCCTTCAGGAGGCTCAACATCCTGAGATAAGCCTTCTCTATTTCACTCCACATCTTTCCAGGTCTCTCTCTTCCTCAGATTCCAAACACTAAGCGATCGGCAATTCTTTATACAGCTATTCTCATCCATACACATCACTCACAGTACGAACACAGTCTTCTTTGTTACACACCACATTTTTTTAAAGCCTAATTTTACCTCAATATATTTGTGCTCCATTGTTCATGCACACTAATAGTTCACATCCAACAGAATATGTTCACTTAATTTCTTTTTGGTCTTCACAGGACCTCTACATTTAGTACCCAAATCTCACTGCCATGTAGCATTGCAGTTCATACACAAAAATCATACTGTTTGACTTTCACTCTGAGAGAGAAAACTTTCTGAATTTTCTCTAGCCTGTTCATACTCTGGCAACCATACTTTCTGAACATCATTTTCCACTACTAATTAGGTTACACAGGAAACTAAAGCTATTTTCTACTTCTAGAGATCTTCATGAGCATTAAGGAGAAATTATGTTGTGTGTGCTTCTACTGTTCATTGCTCTTGCACATCTACTACATACAAAGTCTTTCTTTATTAACCTGCTTATGATACCACCAGACCATATGAAATTTCTACTTACTCCTTTTCTATATATAGAGCAATGCCATTTCCCATGCATATATGCACATGCATATACATATAAACATATATATACTGAACTGTTAATCCCTACACATTTTTTATCACTGTGTTTGTTTTTTGTTGTTGTTTTTTTTTGTTCTCTCTTCCTTTTTTACCTCTCAATCCTTTCTGTTGAAAAGTGTATGCTTGAAATGTCAAAGACTTTTCCATTCCTGATGTTCCCTCACCTGTGTGTGTGTGTTGACCAAGGAAAGAAAACTTCGAATGACCCATCCTTGTTTTCTTTGTATCGGCTATCTGGATGTTTTGTTGTCCCTTTTTGTATCACCTAGCTGTCCAGATGTTTTACGTTCTTGTCCCATTTTGTATTTTACACACACACACACACACACACACACACACATATATATATATATATATATACACACATATATATATATGTATAGTTGAAATTGACAGAAAAACAAAAGATGAAGACAGGTGTATAAACAACAAGCATGTATATTAGCTTGACACTCAGGAAGGTGAGAAAGTCTTTTACGTTTTGAGCCTATATATATATATATATATATATATATATAATGTACGTGAATACATATATATGTATGTGCATATGTGTGTGCATGTATGCATGTGTGTGTGTTAACATAATATCATCATCGTTTAACGTATGTTTTCCATGCTAGCATGGGTTGATGCTTTGACTGGGGACTGGCAAGCCAGGAGGCTGCACCAGGCTCCAATCTGATCTGGCAATATTTCTACAGCTCGATGCCTTTCCTAACACTAACCACTTTGAGATTGTAGTGAGTGCTTTTTACATGCCACCAGCACAGGAGCCAGTCAGGCAGCACAGGAACCAGTTGGGGCAGCGGGGCTGGCATTGACCATGTTCATATGGTGCTTTTTATGTGCCACCAGCATGAGGAGCCAGTCAGGCAGCACTGGCAACAACCCATGCATGAATGGTGCTTATTGCGTGCCACCAGCACAGGAGACAGACAGGTGGCACTGGTATGGGCAACAACTACAATTTCCATTTTGATTTTGATTTGATTGAGATTCTGATTGTGATTTTGATTTTGATTTTTGATTTTGATTTTTGATTTTACTTGACTCACTAGGTCTCCTCAAGCACGGCATGTTGCCCATGATTCAAAGGTACTTTTTAAATGGGCTGGTTATGCGACACTGGTATAGGCTACAGCTGTGATCTCACTTTACTTGCAGGATCTTCTCAATCACAGCATATCTCCAGAGGTCTTGGTCTCTTGTCATTGTCTCTATGAGGCCCAACATTCGAAGGTCGTGCTTCACCACCTCATCCCCTGTCTTCCTGGGTCTCCCTCTTCCAATATGTATAAGTATACTTATACACAATCATGCAACAAATGGGCTCCCAGTGACTTATGTATTTCGCATTTTGGGTGGACCATTTTGTCAATTAAAACATACTAGCTCTATAGCACTTCTTTTCACTAGTATTAGTCAACAAAACACAGTCAGCTGACAGAATTGTTAGAGCTTAGTGTCATTTCTTCCAGCTGTTTACATTCTGAGTTCAAATCCCATCAAAATGAAATTTGCTTGTCATCCTTTGGGGAAGCAGGGAGGGAGTGATAAAATAAAGTACCAATCAAATACTGGGGTCGATGTAATTGAGTAACTCTGCCCCCGAAAACTGCTGGCTTTGGTGCCAAAATTAGAATGAATTATTAGTCAACTAGTTAATTAATTAACCGATTAAGTAATTGATTGTTTGACTAATTGTTTGATCAGTCAGTTGGTGTTTAGATAAATCAAACCACACCTGGAGCAATGAGGGTATGTCATTGATGATATTGTGAATGGCTATGTATGGAGTCTGATGAACCAAATGATTGATTGATAATTCGATTATTTACACAATCAATTAGTTAATTGATTAATTCATTAATTAGTCGACTACTAATAATAAGAGGAGGTGAAACAGAACCAGTTTGAGCGTTTATATTGGCAACAGAACTGTCCTAAGATATAACATCTGTTCCATCAGACCATTTACATCAAGAATCTTGCAAAACAAATACTAAAATTACACACACACACACAACACATACACACTCATGTATGTATGTATGTATGTTCATGACTGTGTCTGTGTGTACAAAAAGAGTAAGTTCTGATAGAACCATATTCCAGAAATAGCAACTAATAAAGGATTTTGCTTGGTAAGAGGAGACTAAAGGGAAAGCAAAATTTTATTTTACTTTTTTCCTCCAACATGTGCCAACATGGAAAAACAGGTTAAACTAATAACAAATTTTATGACACACATACCCTGTCTTTCTGATTATCTGAACCAATACAGTAGACTCTTTTTAGAATGCATTCTCTTTCACTTCATTTATTTATATTTTATTCAAAATCAAGATCACAATATTAGCTATCCAAGCTTGTCTCTTCCTTTCTGATTGGTCATGTATAAGTCCTTTTTATAAATAAGTTCTTTTTTTACATTTTTCTAATTTTTATTAGTTGATTGTTTTTAACTCTTTCTGGCCTCTCTTTCACTCATATCTCTCTCTCTTTCTCTCTCTCCCCCTCTCTCTCTCGTGATCTCAAATTACTAGTTATATTATTTGCTACTGATATGGATCTACAAGTAGAACATTATTCATCACATTTGCTTTTATCATTCATAGTCTGGCTCCAGTACATGTTTATATACCTTGGAATTCTTTACACCACATTATACTTATTTGATTGGTGGAGACAGTTGACACTTTACTTTTACAGGTTCACCTATACATACCAAATTTTTTTTTAAAAGTCTGTTTTTATCAAAAGAAAAACAGAGATGATAGTCAGACGCTATGCCACTAGTATAGTAGCAGCAAATTTAATCTTTTGCAATGAGAAAGTTTTAATAATAAATAACATTACTGCTATCAGAAGAATATATCATAGTTATGTACTTCAGTCATCTTATGCAACAGGATTTATCTGCACTTACTCTAATCACTAACTTCTGTTATGTTGAGTGGTATATGCCTTACTGGAACCATCTGTCTTCATTTCCAGGTGAGAATGAAGGCTATCTGGCTTTCATGTTCACTTGAGTAATATGATAGGCATTTGGTTTCCTGAACTTAGTTATACAAATGGTTAGGCCATTTGCATCATAGGATTCCAAAAGCCTAAGCAGCAAAGAAACAGACTTGAAAAATCTATAAGGAAGGTAACAACAGACAATGTTATAAAATAGCTGGATGAGAAACTAGAAGTTGGGTGTATTTAGCTAGAGGAGATGTAGAAAGTACAAAGGTTCACAGATATTCTGTGATGCAAGGGTCAGAGATATGAGGTGTCCAATCTGCAAGACAGTGTGCTAAGGAAATCTGAAATGTCATGGGGGAAAAGTGTTTTGGAATGACAGAGGACACTTAACCTTACTTACTGAAGAAAAAGAGACCTGGAAGTACTTGGATGTGAAGAAAACATGTGAGAAAGAGGTCTTTTCCAAGTAGACCAAACAAAGGGACCAGCCATCCAAGTTAACAGCAGCAAACAGTGTGATTAAGAATATGAAAGGATAGTCACCGAGATGCTTAAAATATCTAGTGAAGTAGGACACATCCTAATTACTTGAATAATTAATCAGGTAGTATAAAAGTCATCACATCCAATGACTGACATAACAGTGTCATTAAAAGCTGCTACAGGGGCAAAGAAGATGTGATAACAGAGGCAGCAAATTATAGGACCAGATTATGAAGCTTAATCATAGCACAGTTGATTAGAAACAGATTTAACCTGGATGAGATGTAGTTCAGCTTAATGCCTGAATGTAGCACCAATACCAGCTACATAGTAAAACAACTACAGAAGTACTTAACTAAAAGTAAACCACTATAACTAGCATTTGCCAACATATAAAAGGCTTTTTACAGGGTGCCATGCTTTATAATCAGGTGGCTGATAAGAAAACCAGATGCAAATAAATGGCTTGTGAAGGTTATATATGATAGTGTTACACAATCAGCAAACTGGAAGTCAGCAATGATGAATTTAGCATACAGGTAAGGATTCATCAGGTCTCGGTCTTCAACCTCCTCCTATACACTTTCACCCTTCAGACTATAGCAGAAGTTTAAGACCAGCTGTCCATGGGAACTCCTGTATTCTTATAGTCTAGTTCCTACAGTTGAATCTGTAGGAGATTTAGTGAAGAAATTCCAAACCTTGAAGCAAAATCTAGGCTTAAGAGACCTCAAAATAAACTTAGTAAAGGTTAAGGTTTTTAAAAAGTAGGCCCCTGTTACCATCAGGGAAATGCTTGATATGCAGATAAAGTGAAAGTAGAAATTCCATATATTGTGCTCAGTGTAAATTATGGATGCACAACTGGTGCAGTAGGATCTCAGGCAAAGTGTTAAAAAAAAGCAAAATTTATATATAGCCTGTGTACATGAGTGGTTAGTATCTAGAATATACATGAAATTAACTCTTTCAAATGTCCAGGCACTTCTCCAGAAGTAGCTGATAACTTATACTATCTAGGTAACCTAATTAGCAGTTAGGATGGATGATCTGAAAGCATAATAACCAAAACAAAAGTGGGTTGCAAAAAAGTTCAGTTATATCTGCTGGTAACAATGACTTTGTCTCCCAGTGTGAAAAGTAAGATGTATGATGCTTTTGAGTGAACTCAATGCTGCATGATAGTGAGATGTAGACACTAAGTACTGAGGACTTGCAAAAGACTAAAAGAAATTATACACACATGCTCTGCTGGATATGTAATGTTAGCTTGTATGAACTATTGAGTTCAAATAAGCTAAGAAGAAAAACTGCATATAAAGGCAGTCAAAAAGTAGTGGGCTGGAATAGGCACACAATACATATGGATAATGACAGTTGCATAAAGAAGAGCTCAGAGTGAATGGAACCCATGGAAGAAAGAGCTCAGAGTGAATGGAACCCATGGAAGAAAGAGCTCAGGATGAAGTGGTGAAGACTGATCTTAAGATGTCGTATTTTATGAAGGTGATGGCTTCTGTGCCGGTGGCACGTAAAAAGCGCCATCCGAACGTGGCCGATGTCAGTGCTGCCTTGACTGGCTTCCGTGCCGGTGGCATGTAAAAAGCACCAATCCGATCGTGGCTGTTTGCCAGCCTCACCTGGCACCTGTGCCAGTGGCCTGTAAAAAGCACCCACTACACTCACAGAGTGGTTGGCGTTAGGAAGGGCATCCAGCTGTAGAAACACTGCCAGATCAGACTGGAGCTTGGTGCAGCCTCATGGCTTCCCAGATCCCTGGTCGAACCGTCCAACCCATGAAGAACGGACATTAAACGATGATGATGATGATGATAGAGGATTATGTTGATTGATGATACACAGTGCTGGAGATCTGATCCCCCATGCAAACTCCATAATATGTACATTAGAATAAAGATAATGTTGGGTACTAGGATGTACAATATATATGTCTTTTCTCTATTTTGCATAAGTCACCATCTGCTGCCCTTTTGCCTATTTGGCAAACTTTCATTTCTCTGGCAACCCTTCTCTTCACTGGACTATGCCATTCATGAAGTGAGAGAAAACATTAGATATGTCCAACCTCAATCTTCTATTCTGCTGCCACCTGTATTTTGCTACTTTTCTCCCCCATCAATCACAATACTTGAGTAAGTAGGGATTACATAAAATCTTCTGGTACCCAGTGGATCCCTCATTTACATTTATGTATTGACAGTCAACAACCCCTTCCCATGAGGTTACTTTTTAACCTGCATTATCTTTCTATGCCACAAAATTCCACTTCTTTTCCTCTTGGTCACTTTTTATTGACATCCATTATTTCTATATGACTATGAGAGGAAAATTAGGCACAAGAGGCATTAAATGAAGTGTGCAATAGAGACAACTACATTTGTATGGCCATGTGAGGCATATGGTCATGTCATATCATCATCATCGTTTAGCATCCGCTTTCCATGCTGGCATGGGTTGGACGGTGCAACTGGGGTCTGGGAAGCCACAAGGCTGCACCAAGCCCAGTCTGATCTGGCAATGTTTCTACGGCTGGATGCCCTTCCTAACGCCAACCACTCCATGAGTGTAATGGGTTCTTTTTACGTGCCAGACGAGGCTGGCAAACAGCCATGATCGGATGGTGCCTTTTACGTGCCACCGGCACGGAAGCCATTCGGGGCAGCGCTGGCAACGGCCATGTTCAGATGGTTCTTGGTCATATGATCATATGGTCATGTCGTGTGTATGATGAGGACAGCTGCAAAAAACGAGTGCCAATTATTAAATGTATATGGAAAAGGAAAACTCAGGAAAACATGAAATGAAGTAGTGAAGACCAGCCTCAATTTGTTGAGCCTCATGGAGGAGATGACAAAGAACCTAGATGAATGGTAATTCTCTGTTCTTGAGAAGACCAATCCATCTTTGTAAAAATAAGGTTCTAAAGGCATATTGTTAATGCTTTTGCCCTGCATCTAATCTGTTCATGTCAAATCTTCCCAGCAGCACATCTTTGTGACAAAAATCCTTCCTTCACCCTTCTAACTTTGGCAATATTTCCACATCTACTAGATGAGGGCAGAACTGCATATATTCTTCACCCCAATTTCTGTACTACCAGTAATCCCTCTCCTTGGAATCACTTCCCTTGCCAGTCATCTTGTACTCCCGGTCTCATTCCTTGCCACAATATTTACATTGAATGTTCCATTCCCTTGAACACCCCCTCATGTCTATCAATGTCCCTACCCCTTTCTGAAGTTACTTATCCACTGTGTGTCTCTGTTGCTGTGCCCCTTCCATCCCCACAACACTTCACCTCATATCACTACATCTCATCTATCTATAGTTTTATTATACTGTTGTTCTCCAGCACACCTTTATGTATTACCACCTATCACCTCCTCCTCCTCTTTGACTTACTATTTTCTTAACATTCCTCCAAACTGAGATATGCCACTGTCTACACTCCCATCCATGTTCATCATTCACTTCTCTCCTCATCTCTATTATCTATCACTCTCCTTTCACATTCTCACAAACCTACCAACCCATCCAGCTACCCTTCAATTTCAGTCTTTATTCTTTATACACCTTCTTCTACCTTAAAGGTACACCATCACCCACTTATCATTCTTTCTCCTTTTCCGGCTGGAGTAGCCATGTAACATCCTGTACATTCTGTAAAGTGGTTGGTATTAGGAAGGGTTTCCAGCCATATAAACTTTACATAAGATTTAGGGACCCTCTGTAGCCCTCTAGCAAGTTGGCTCCCATGAAACCATCAAACTGATACCAGCATGGAATTAGGATATTAAATGATGATGATGATCATGACGACAATGATGATGGTGGTGATGATATATTTGAAAAAATGAACAAGAATGGCTTTTCTGATAATTTCTCCTCTTTAATAATTAGATGTGTATAAATTATTAGGTGCTAATATATATATATATATATATATATATATATATATGTATATATATATATATATATAGATAGATAGATAGACAGACAGACAGACAGACAGATAGATAGATAGATAGATAGATAGATAGATAGATAGATAGATAGATAGATAGACAGACAGACAGACAGACAGATAGATAGATAGATAGATAGATAGATAGATAGATAAATAGATATATAGTGAGAGAGAAAAAGAGAGAAATTAATACATATAAATATGTGTATGTAAGCATATATATATATATATATATATATATATATGTGTGTGTGTGTGAATATATATACATATACATACACATGATGTTATATATACATACATAGACTTGTTTTTATAAATATATACATAGTTATACATATTTATATATATGTTTATATTAGTATATTATATACATTTACATGTGTATATACACACACACACACGCATACATACATACATAAATGCATGCATTTATGCACACACGCACATTCACATTTTAATACTGTCTCCTACTCCTTTGATTTCAACAAATGCACCTGACTAGATAACCATGTCTTTATGCATTGGGCTTAGTAGTATGAATGAATAGCTCATATTCAACCAAAGAAGAAAGAAGAGAGAAGCATTTATCCCATGTCGAAAAATAATATCCATACAGTTACGATAAGAGGGAAAGTATTGCAACAACTTATAAAATTCCAAAATTATCTCAGATTGAAAGAGGTATTGTGTAGCAGCAGCAGAAAAAACCGAAACTTATCAATGGAGTCTTCTCGACAGTGAAAAAGGGGAAAAACAAAAAAGCAGAACACCCAATTCTCAAGACCGCCGAAAGTGGTCTGTGCGCATGCGCAAGTTTACTGTCGTTTGTCTTTAGCATCAGTTTCTAAACTGTCTGCCTGCTAATTCACCAGTCAAATAGGAATATGGGTAAGTTTTTTCCTTTCAAGAATTTCTACTGTCGGCTGTTGGTCATACTTTTCTTTCTACCCAGCATATCTATCATGTGTTCGCTAGGTGTTGCTCTGTTTGTAATTATCACCGATATAAGTTGCAATTCCACCGTGTATATATATATATAAGCGAAGCCGATTGTAATTTTCATATTTCAATGAAACTATATTTATTTTCGTCAGCAGGATCTTATGATATTTTTTTAATTACTGTTGCGGAAAAAAAGGGATGGGTTCGGTTAATCTGCTTGACTTCTCGAGGAATTTTTGTTGAAATATTATTAATATACTTATATATTTAATGTAACTACGCTTATATTTGTACATATTTCGTACCTATCTTTGTAGCGCTTGTATAAATTAGACAATAATACATATCAGAACGTGTATTTCTTTCTCTATCTCCCTCTTTCATATGGTACACACGACTGTAATTATGTAGATGTGTATATATATTATATATTCTGCATTATCCGATAGTCATTAATTCCCATATTTTGCCTCGAAATTTCCCACCTTAATGAATATTTAAACGAGCGATTAACCATTAAACTGTAGTAATGCAGTAATGCAAAATATATTAATTAAAAAATTAGCTTTGGCACAATCATATTTTTTCTTAAGTTTGAAAGCCCATAAATTAAAGATTTAGAAAGTTAGTCGACGTTATAAATCTATTAAATGATCAATTGTGAATATACCACGTCTGCTCAACATTCCGACCGGGCTGCTACTACCTTACTCGTTATTTCTATCGGTGATTCATTCTGAAACTTCTTCATACATTCACACTGGGTTCAGATAAAATGATTGAGCCCTTAGGAATTTTATCTCTTTTTTTACCGAAATTCCTTCATTGTTCCTATGTTTATTCATTTTCATTGAAACTAGAAGATAATTTACCTTCGTCACCGTGCCGTTATATTTCTCCATTGTGATGTATTTTAAGTGAATGTTGTGATATGCATTTTGGTTTCAGTGAACATAATAGATATCTTGTAGAATCTCTACTCGCCTTAGCATTCCGATAAGACTTGGAAATAAATTTACCTTGGATTAATCAACTCATCATTTGTAGATTCTTCTTTTATATGGTTCTTTCATTTATTTATCACATTTTGTGGGTCTTTTTTTTATTTTGACAACTCATAGATTCAAACAATTTTCTTACATTTTACTCTATAATTGCGAAATTTAGATAAACCTTCGCTTTATAACCTCCTTATTTCCATTTTTGGTTTGTGCCCCATTTTTGTTTTAATAATTTTCTTCCCATTTTCATTGCAGCATCCCCTTCCGCTCAGCATTTCATATATTCCACTGGTTCCCACCTCTTTTCATTCTAACAATATCGTAATTTCTCTTCATTCCGCTTGATTCCCTTGAATCTGAGCTTATGTATTAACATTAGATTATTATTATTATCATCATCTGTTTCGTTACCTAAAGAATAACGAATATGTTTTCGTTTTATAATCCCAATATAAATGACTTGCACCTAAGATAAATACCACGATACTATGAATCAACGGAGAGCCGTTATGTGATCGCTTGAAAATCAGCCAAATTCCCTGAAATTACATCAGTACCATCATAAAAAAAAAAAAAAAAGAACTCTGGATATAGTCCCGGGTTCTTTGTACATTGAGAAAAACGGGATAGTCTCGGTTGAAATGCCTTTGATCATACGTCAGCTCAATCAGGTCTGACGTAGGGCTAATCAACAACAACCATGCTACTAGGTGCCAACAAGGGAGTTTCTGCACAGTCCCTCTCCTAGAAATAGCAGCTGCACTTCTCTCAACTAACTTAGATGACGTATTGAATAATGTAGTCATGTGTGCACGCAGCCGGCTAAAAAGGCAGGATGGTCACAACTGGAATATTCTTAATCATAGGTCTTTTCAGACAAGAATAATAACCTAGATCAAAGTAAAACCACCACGATACTGTATTAAGTGCCCCGCCATCACCAGTTATTATGTTTGATAAGTTTTCATTTAATGTTGAATTTTAAACAGTTTTGAAATTTTTACTCCAATCATTTTCGATGCATTTGCTAAGTTGTTTCAATTTTATTTGTATTAAATTCATAATTAATTTATTAGTCATTTAGGATTAAGCTTACAAATTCTGTGTTAATAGCTGTTGTTGATGATGATGTTGATAACGGAAAAGAAACAGAAATTTAAAAAAAACAAAAAAAAACGCAATTGCTCTGATGCTATCCCGATTTCAGAGACTACTCATCTTAAATGTTAGTAGCAGGCGTGACTTGTAGGATTACAACTTAGGAGTTGTCACTGCTATCAGTTGAAGCTACTTTGATGACACTTAAGTGTTGAATCTGTTTGACCTTAAGAAAACTTATCCACAAATAATGCCAGATACTCACTCCTGTCAAAACATTTCCTCTCCGAAACAACTTCAGTGTAAAAGGTCTTCAAGTTGACTCGATAATTATCCCCATTAGCTAGCTGCCTTCTGTAATAACCAAAGGTAATATTTGTATATAATTAAGCAGCAAGCAGTCTCTTCCTCTATTGAAATGTGACACATTTTTTTTTCTTCCGCTGATGATGGTTTTACACCACTGCATTCATAAAATACTTTCTTGAGTTAATGAATGCCACTAAGGGCAAAAGACATAATGTACCAAATAAACTCTTTTATTCATAATCCAGTGACTTGGCACATTATTATTTAAATATAAATAGAAAAAACAATGACTATTAGAATATAGACATAAAAACTTTCATACTTTCTTTTTTGGATTTTATTGTTGTTTCCAAACATTAGCTGTTAAAATAAAATAAAAAATTAGAAAGGAATTTTTGACCAAATTTTATATGTATAGTAATGCAACACATTAACATTCTACAATGTTAAATTAACATTTCTAAATTTAATGATTGTTAGCTTTAATCATAAAAAGAAAAACATTTTAGTTCTAATATGCTTCCAAGGCTCAGTTATTTTTTTCAACTTGAATTTAATTTTCCTTTTGATTTGAAACATAAGTCAAGTAGAGGAAGCCCCTCCTGCCTTTTCTTTCTTTTCTTTTGCAACATTTTAATTAGTATTATTCAAAACTTGTAGGGTTTTGTTTTATTTTTTTGCAGTTCTCCATTATTTTATTTTATTTATCTATTTTGTTTAGTTTTAGAATACTAAAATATCGGTTGCTTCACGTGACAGCTTAAGCTTGTTGCCTGGTATTATTCTTTTTAACTGGACAAACATGTTATGAACTATATTTAACCAAACTTTGTTTTAAATATAGACCACAAAACTAAATTTGTGGCTTCTAAGTTAATTATTGGAACCTACTTAACTTCTGTACTCTAGATCTATGCATTAAGTTTACAGATCTTTAAGACTTATTCTTATATTTTCATTCTCAATTCAACTTGAACCATGAAGTTCATTAGTATTATCTAAAGTTATGTAATTCATTTGAAACATAAATTAACTGTTACTAAAAAAAGATATGTAAATAATTTTCAATACAGAACAGTATACTGAATAATTTGATTGCTGTTAAAAATTTAACTGATCTAACAAGTATCTATAAATGATAGCCAAGAAGAATAATTAGAAAAGTAATTTATTATGATTCAGAGAATATTATCAATGTACTTTGTCAATTTGAATATAAATATGAATCTGTGTTTTAATATACCTGTAATTTAATTACACATTCAAATATTTTTTATCTATAATTTCGATTTTTTTGGTCTATTATTTCTTTTTGAAATTCTGTCCATAAAAGAAAAATAAATTAAGCAATGGCACATGGTTCTGAGTTCAGTTCCACTTTGTGGCACCTTGGACAAGAAGCTTATGCCTTCTGAGTGGATTCAGTAGACAGAAATTGAAAGAAGCCCATCGCGTGTGTGTGTGTATATATATATATATATATATATATAGTGTGTGTGTGTGTATATATATATATATATATAGTGTGTGTTTGTGTCTGCACCCCACTGCCGCCACTGCTTGACAACTGATGTTGATGTGTTTACATCCCTGTAATCTAGCAAAAGAGACTGATAGAATAAATGCCAGGCTTAAAGAAAAGTTCATTCGACTAAAAGTTCTTTAAGTTGGTGCTCCAGCATGGCTGCAGTCTAATAATAACTGAAACAAGAAAAAGATAAAAGATTTTAGTGATGGAATATTTGTTGTTTTGCTTTTCTTTTGATTAAAACTGTAAAAATCAGTTTCTTTAAGTACTCCATAAAGACATTTAACCTTAAAATATTTTAATATGCTAGCAATGTTAAGAGTTGATTTGTTAATTATTCTTTTTATAATTTAAATTAGGTTGCATCTAAGTAAAACTAGGTATTCTTTTCCCTCATTTTTCACTGGCTCTTCCATTGTTGCAAAGAGAATGTGTAGATGTGAAATATCTTCATCTTTTTTTTTATCTTTAAATCTGTTTGTGAAAAAGTATAACAACTGTTTCTCACAGCAATTTCTCCCATCACCCACCACTTTCTCTCTTGCAAGGGGCTTCTCAGTGACTGTAGATTTAAGTTTCCATTACTGACATTAAATTAGTGTTGCCTTATCTTATATCTCTCTATCTACTGGATGTTCAAACATCTTGGTTAACTATGTGCAGCTGCTGATATAATATGGCTCCCACAACTGCTGTTCTCTTGGAGTATTGACACCATTTTGGACTCAAAATATTTAGCTTCCTCACAAACCCTGAATGAAGAAGAATGGCTCCATAAATACATGTCATATTCTATGTTTGACAGATGACATGCGAACTAGTGATGAGGGAGTAGGGAAAATTATTCTCTTCAGTTGTCAGATGTGAAATGTTTCCTTAAATTCACTCTGATTTACATTTGAAATTTATGTAATTGACTACATGTAGTGTATACAAACTGTTATAAATTGAATTTTCTTAGCAAACCAGTTAACTTAATTGTTTTTACTACATAAAGGTTGTATGATAAAGGAATTGGTTAAATCACACTAGACAGAAGCTTCTGTTTCTACAAGAATGTATGTGTGTGTGCTTATGTATGTATGCATATGTATATGATAGTATGAATGCATATTTATATATAACAATATGTAGGTAGGAATATGTGAGTGTATATCTATGCCTGTATATACATCTCAATATTTATAGATAAATACATGATGTATGTATATATGTGTGTATAAATTTATATATACACATATATGTATGTATATGTATATATGTACATATATATATATATATGTCTGGTGCAGCCTCCTGGCTTCCCAGACCCTGGTCGAACCGTCCAACCCATGCTACCATGAAAAACGGATGTTAAACGATGATATATATATATATGTTTTTTTTCTACTCCAGGCACAAGGCCCAAAATTTTGGGGGAGTGTGTAGTCAATTAGATTGACCCTAGTACACAACTGGTACTTAATCTATTGACCCCGAAAGGATGGAAGGCAAAGTCAACCTTGGTGGGATTTGAACTCAGAATGTAAAGACAGACAAATACTGCTAAGCATTTTGCACGGCATGCTAACATTTCTGCCAACTTGCCGCCTTTTTTATGTATATATTGGTATGCACATATATATATATATATATTCATCATCGTTGTTGTTTAACGTCCTTTTTCCATGCTGGCATGCATTGATTGGTTTGACAAGAGCTATCCAGACCCCAGTTATCTGTTGTATTATGGTTTCTAAGGGAGGGTGCCTTTCCTAACACCAACCACTTCACAGTGTGCTGGGTGCTCTTTACGTGCCACCAGCATTTACACACCACTGGCATGAGTGCATTTTATGTGGCACTGGCACCTGTAAGGGACAAGCCTGTATGTATGGATGACAGCAATTTCACTTATCTAGACACATCTTCTCAAGTACAGCAAATTAGCCACAACTCTCGTTCCCTTGTCATTTCCTCAGTGAGGCCTAGCGTCCAAAAATCCTTTCTCATCACTTTGTCCTATGCCTTCCTGGGTCTACCCTTTAGACATATATATGTATATGCATTCTATTGTTTCAGTCATTTGACTGTGACCATGCTGGAGCAATGCCTCTAGTCAAAGAAATCAACCCAGTACTTATTCTTTGTAAGCCTAGTACTTATTCTATTGGTCTTTTTGCCGAACCACTAAGTTACGGAGACATAAACACACCAACATCAGTTGCCAAGTGATAGTGGGGGGGACAAATACAGACACACAAACATATACATATATATACATATATGTTTCCATCTACCAAATCCACTCACAAGGCTTTGGTCGGCCCAAGGCTATAGCAGAAGACACTTGCCCAAGGTGCCATGCGGTCGGACTGAACCTAGAACCATGGAGTTAGGAAGCAAGCTTCTTACCACAGCCACACCTATAATGTATATGTATATGTACATATGCATAAATATCTGTAAAAAAAATTCTGGGGTGAATTCATTCATTTGAAATTCTTGAAAGTGTTGCTCCTAATGACTGAAACAAGTTAAAGATATGTATGTATGTGTGTGTGTATATATATTCATATATATATATATACTAGCATGGAAAACGGATGTTAAATGATGATATATATATATATATATATATATATATATATATATATATATATATTATATACACATATGTATAGGCGCAGGAGTGGCTGTGTGGTAAGTAGCTTGCTTACCAACCACATGGTTCCGGGTTCAAAGAAGAAATGGAAATGAATGATACCGCTTGATGATGGTGACAGTGGTCTACAACTATAACATATCAAAACCAAGGCACATGCATGTACACACACACACATTGGACTTATTTCAATTTCTATCAACCAAATCCACTCGTAAGCTTTTGGTTGGTCTGGTGCTATTGTAGAAGACACTTACCCAAGTTTCCACTCAGTGTGATTGAAACCCCGAAACCATGTGATTGGGAAACAAACTTGGGTAAGTGTCTTCTACAATAGCCTCGGGCCGACCAAAGCCTTGTGAGTGGATTTGGCAGACAGAAACTGAAAGAAGCCTGTCGTATATATATATGTATGTGTGTGTGTATATGTTTGTGTGTCTGTGTTTGTCCCCCAACATCGCTTGACAACTGATGCTGGTGTGTTTACGTCCCCGTTACTTAGCAGTTCAGCAAAAGAGACTGATAGAATAAGTACTAGGCTTCCAAAGAATAAGTCCTGGGGTTGATTTGCTTGGCTAAAGGCACTGCTCCAGCATGGCCGTAGTCAAATGACTAAAACGAGTAAAAGAGTAAAGAGTATGTATATATGTGTGTGTGTGTGTGTATATATATATATATGTGTGTGTGTTTGAATATATATGTGTGTGTATTTGAATATATGTACGTATATATATATATATATGTAGGAATATATCTATGTATAGGCATGTAGATATAGATGTGTATGCAATATATATATATATATATACACACACTACACATTCGTATGTATGTGTATGGGATTTGGGTGAATAGATTTTGAGAAAGTCTGTCCCTACATAAGCCTGTAGGGACAGACTTAGATACCTGTGGTGTAGATGATAAACAGATTCTCTGTGAAAAAACCTGTTTAGAAGTACATATATCAAATATGTTTGTCAGATAGTGTCTCATCAAGCCAAAAGTGGCATGATGGTGGAATAATTTGGTTGATAGGCTAGTAAAAACTAAGAGACAGGCTTGGTAAAGCTAGGACAGCAGTGGTAGTAGGGTGCATTATGAAATGGCTCAAAGAGTTGCTTGGTGACCAGTGTACTTGGCTAGGGATGAAGCAGAAAAGAAGAGATTTGTGCTTGTTTTGCAACATGAGATCAGAGGTTTGAGGTGTTCAGGATTGAGAGAAAGTGTGTGAGAGTGAGAATAAACTGAGATGTCATTGGTGAGAATGATCAAAGTATACTTGCCCGTGATGTGGAAGGCAAGGGTTGATATTGCAATTATGAGTGGCAACTGAACATGGACATTGCATAGGATATAAGTGGCTAACTCATGCTGACTCTTCAGAAGGACAAGTAATTCATGTTCACAGGAGCATATTTGATAAAGCGATCAAAAACATGAAGAAAGGGAAAGTTGCAGGTCTTTCAAGGATAGTTGCAGAGACGCTCAAAATATCCAGTGAGGTAGGATATACGAATAACAACTAGATAGTTAATCAAGTTATACATTGTAGAAGAAATTATAGAGAATCAAACTTCTAGATCATGTTTTGAAGGCCATAGAAAAATTACAGCACAATTGATCCATGACAGACTATCCCATACATTGTTCTCCAAATTTTTCACATTTTATAAGCAATCAATTAGTCTTTTCTACTTTCAATTGAATTTTCTTGAGAATATCTTCAGAAAATTGAGTAATCACCAGTTATTTATTTGCTTTATTTTCAAACATGTGAAAATGCAGAAATGAATACAGTTGCTTGTGGTCTAATATTTATATCAAAATGAGACTGTATTTACAAATAGCAAGCTTTATTCACATATATCTGTCATTTAAATGTGAAAACGTAGAAATGAATTGTTTAGAACATCGGTTAATGAACAGGATGGTGGAAGAAACAGGACAGAAAGATTACAAAAATAGCGATTCTCACTTTGAAACTGACAATTTTGAAAATCTTTTTAGATTATGGAATGCCCCACTCTCTCGTGTATCCATGTTTAAAATTTCAGTGCAATCGGATGAACAATACTTGTGCTCTAAGCATACAAAAAACAGACATACAGAATGGAATTTATATATTAGATAAATGTGTATATGTGTGTATATATATATATATATATATATTATATATATGTATATATATATATGTGTGTGTGTGTGTATATATATATATGTGTGTGTGTGTGTGTGTATATATATATATGTATGTGTATATATATATATGTGTGTGTGTGTGTGTATATATATATGTATGTATGTGTATATATATATATATATATGTATGTATATATGTATGTACATATATATATGTGTGTACGTATATATGTGTGTATGTATATATGTGTGTATGTATATATGTATGTACATATATATGTATGTACATATATATGTGTGTGTGAACATATGTGTGTGTATATGATACTGTGTGGTAATGAAACACAAACAGTAGAAATGAATGACAGTAATTAGAGAAGAATAAGTGGAATTTGGTAAGTTAGACTTAAAACATTAACCTACAAAGTCTTATATTTGTGAATTGACAAAATTGATACCAAAACAATAAGGTCACTATAAATTCAGCAGGTGATTACATTAGAATGAACATGTACTGTGAATAAATATGTTCTGTTGTGGAGGGTATCTATTTGCTGGAGAATTCTAGAAAGATCTGATAAAAACAAATTAAACAAAACCTGTGAGTTTTGACCCTCATAGATAAGATGATTCAGGTTACAGATGCATTAATAGATGTATTTATAACTTCTGTTAGTATGGAAACTCGGGTGCTTTAATGTGAGAGTGAATATAAAAAAGCAAAAGATATTTTAGAAAATATAGTTATTCATTATAATATTTCTGGAGCATTAACTATACATTGCATTGTATTGAAATAATTTCTGTTCTTGCATATTTGCTATTCATAATACTAAATTTCTACAATTAAACCACTAAGGTTAAAATAAAAAAGTCTTTCATAAATACACTAACACACATTTAAGCAAGTTACCAGATAACAGAGTTATGTGCAATAGACCCTTCCAAACTAGTTGTTACTCTTTATCTTTTACTCATTTCAAGTCTATTTAAAATCCTGAAGAGTGTTAAAAAAAAGTAGTTCAAACATTGTTAAAAGTCTTTTTTAATCTTCAACGATTTTTAATGGTCATTTAATTTCGATTATTAATTTCCCTTTTAGCATAATGTTTTATAGAAAATATATCCTTCAAAGAAATCTAGTATTTTTATAGGAATTTTAGCAAAGCTAAATTTGTTTATATTGTTTTCAAATTATTTAGGCATACTCTGTTTATATAATTTTAGCTAAGTTTATGCTATATATGTTAGATATGAAGCTACAGATTTGTATATATATATGTATATATATATATATATATATACACACACACACACATGAGGGGATACCCAAAAGAAACTGGAACTCTTGCAAAATGATACCTTTTAACGACTCCACATCTGCAAATTCCATAGCACCAGCTTTTGGTCACCAATGATGACCTTCAAAAAAAGGTCCAGATCAACTTCCAGTTGTTCTTTCAGTTTATGACATGCATTCAGTTGTGACTGCTTTTGATCTTCCATGAGGAAGCAAGGCACAAATTTTGCTGCAACTCTATTCATTCGCACTTTCTTGCTCAAAATTCGTTGGCAGGAGTTTCAGGACATACCAGTCATATAAACAAATTTGTCAGTTGTTTGGTGACAGTCCTCCAAAATTAGTTCATGAATTTTCATGATGTTTTCATTCGTTTGGGAGGTTGACAGCTATCCTGAACAAGATTGGTCAACAAGTGACCATTCTTAAAGCATGGAAACCACTCATAAACTTGTGTTTTGCTCATTTGAGTGTCCTTGTAATCTGCTTGAAGCATGACAATTGTTTCAGCTGCTGTTTTCCCCAGCATAAAACAGAATATCACAAAAGCATGCTATTCTTTCATTTTAGCCATTGCAAAAATCAACAAACAGGGGAGAAGCATTACAAACCAAAGATGCACCACATGGCAGTAGGACTTCAGTTGATGTCACCCATCAGTAGACTGATACCTGAGGGTTGCACCAAGTGACTTTTCCCAGTTAATTTTTGCTCCTGTTACCGCTTCGTATTCTTTTAGTGTCTCGCTGACTAGATCAATATGGCCATGGCTAAACTCTATAAAGGTGACGTCGTCCACGTATGCAGATACACTCGTCCCACATCCCAATTCTTGTGGTGTCCTCCTTAGCGTTGCCAGCTTCCACAGTAGTGGCTGAAGAGTCAAAATGTACAGAAGTGACAAGTAGGGGCATCCTTAACGGACTGAATGTGCAATGTCAAATGGTCAGGATAGATGCCTATTCATGCGAACTACTGAACAGATGCCGCTGTATAAGGCAGTGATCCAGCCATGGAAAACAGGACTGAAACCAGCCGCTATGAGGACAGCCTCCAAGTATCGATTGTCTACCCTATCGGAAGCTTTGGATTGATCTAAATTGATCAACACCTCGTCCATGCCAGGTTCCTTAACTACCTTGTTTATGATGTAGCATCAGATGGAGGATGTCATGGATACTCCTGCTTGGTACAGCGCACATTTGCGCCTTGTCAGCCAGTTTCCCAATGACAAGCGCCAACCTCTTGGCTAACATCTTCAAAATCTTTGAATCTGCATTGAGTAGAGTGATGGGCCTGAAGTCATTTATGGTATTCCCCTTGTTTGGATCTTTCTTTCGCAGTGCCACCATTCCTCACTTTTGCTGCATGCATGCATCAATTTGTGTTGAGCATAATAGCTTAATACACAAACACACACTTTTATGCATTCAAAAAATGAGGAAGAGTTTATATTTTTTGGAAAACTGTTAATGACTCATCTCTTCATTACTATGTTTCACACATACACTAGGTTTTTGCCTGCGATGCTTCAGAAAATAATGTGGATAAAGGGGAATGATGCCAGGTGTTAAGTCCGTCAGTGCATTTGTGCTGGTCATGTAACTGATATGCTGGAGGTTGCAGAACTACTTTTCTTGTGCTTTTGTGGTGTAAAATGGAGAAATCTCAGTTCAAGGTTCTCACCATTGAAGTTACTTACTCACCAAAAGCTGAATAGAACTGGCTAAAGCTTATTTTTACAAAATGAATCCTTCAGAAATCTAGAAGTTTTGGTAAATTTTATAGAAGACCCTCCTCTAGTAGAAGCAGCTGGGCAGTACTTCTAAAATATTTTGCAGGTTGTTTCAGGATCTGGAACTTTTCAGTGAGGCAATTTCTGCAGTTTTGTGACTCACTGAAATAGAAAATATCTCTTAAGTCTTTGCTGTAATGCAAAAGCCATGTCAGTTCTTTATCACTAAGCTCCCAGTGAATAGTTGTGGAATTTTCCCTGTGTTCTTGACCTGAATGGGTAGAAATGTTGAAGGAAGCTATCCTTGTAAGCATAATTAAGCACAAGCATTGGAATGATATCCACAAGAATTGGATGACTGGAATACCTGCAGACAAGTATGGATTCAAAATACAAACATGCCTTCTACCTCAGATTTAGGACCTTGAAGTTTTTGAATCCAATATGCAGCATTGGATAAAAATAAAAGCATAACTGTTTTGTTATTACATCACCTCTTTCTAAACACCTTAAATAACCACATGAAATCCTTCAAACAATCCTCCCATTGTTCATATATCATCATCATTTTAACACTCACTTTTCCATGGAATTCATGGAGGCATATTTTCTCTAGCCAAACGATGTTCCTGTTGCCAGCCCTCATCTGTTTCATGCAAGATATTTCCCAATGACCAGACATGTTTTCAAAGAAGAAATGGAAATGAATGATACCGCTTGATGATGGTGACAGTGGTCTACAACTATAACATATCAAAACCAAGGCACATGCATGTACACACACACACACACACACACACCACACATTGAACTTATTTCAATTTCTGTCAACCAAATCCACTCGTAACTCCACTCGTTGGTCTGGTGATATTGTAGAAGACACTTACCCAAGTTTCCACTCAGTGTGATTAAACCCCTAAAACCATGTGATTGGGAAACACACTTTCTAACAAACATCACCTGAAGATATTTAAAACATGCAGCTCCACCACATGAAACTCTATAAAGACAGAAGCAAAGGAATTAGTTTCCCAATAGAAAACTGTGTGAATCATCTCATCATGCACACACAGCACATTATTCTTAAAGATCACAGCCAGTTTTTTTTTCCCCGAACTCCAAAAATAGGTCAATTAACCCCTCTTTTTAGAAAAGTAACTTTTCTTGACCTATCAGCATTATCAACCTCAAGATGAGAAACTTCATGACAGTAGAGTAATGGATCTGCAGTGTTCCATCATCAGGTGGATACACAATACTGAAAGCATGACATATTGCATGTTCCCTCCGTGTAATACTGTAGTCCTTTATTCATCCATATTTAAGTCTGTCATCATGAAAGCTGTGAATTTCAGGAAGGAATTCACCACCATTACTGATCTAGATACTGACATCACAATGAGTGCTAGGAAGTTACTGTTATACAACAATAATTCCTACTTGGTGAAAAAAGCAAGTGACTGTTTATTCAGTCTTCATGAGTCTCTGATTAATTCTTTAACATTGATATCTTCAATAGAGCATTCCCTATCATAATGTACTAGCTATAACCACTTTCACTAGTTCTATTTGATTAAAACCCTGACAAACCACAGGTCAATGTCAAGCCAAAAAGAGGACAATAATCTAGTTCAATCTGTCTTATGACTTAGAGTTTACCATTATTGTAGCCAGATATTTCCTAAATCTAGCAAACCATCATTTCCCATCCACACAAAAATACTGTAAGTTGTTCAATTCAGACAATATTAAGGTCACTTAATCCTGTCGACAACATAAATTCCTAAATCAAGTACTACAATCATAATTACACAGCCACTACCTCATTAACCAATCTGTAACTCTTGAAATTCTTTTATCTGTTCACTAAGGGGATTGTGACTTTTAAAACCATAATGACTTGAGATAGCATTGAAAAGAATTCAAGTATCACTTACCTCAACAACGCCACTCATTCAAGGAAAATTCACATCTCTGTCACAATTTATCTGGATGCTGAAGAACTGGCAGTGTGAAGACCATTCCATACTTGAATAGATTAGGGCACCGCAGGCTTTGCTTAACTGAAAAGTCTAAAGTTTATCTTATAATCAAACAATACGCAAATGAGTTTAATGAGCAAGTTTAAAAAATTGAACGTAATACACCATACAGTTCTATATTTAAGAGATGAGGAATTAGTTACATTTGACAGATATTTGTCCTCATCTTGTATGTTGTTAACACAATGTTTCGGTTGATGTACCCTTCAGCCTTCATCAGGTGTCTTGGGGAAATTTTGAACCTGGGTACTCATTCCTAAGGTATTTTTTCAATGTTGTTGTTGTTATTATTATTATTATTATTATTGTTGTTGTTGAGGTCACTGCCTGGAATCGAACTTGGAATCTTGGGGTTAGTAGCCTGCGCTCTTAACCACTACGCCATATGTCCATGGACACATGGCGTAGTAAAGAGTACAGGCTACTAACCCCAAGATTCCAAGTTTGATTCCAGGCAATGACCTGAACAATAATAATAATAATAACAACAACATTGAAAAAATACCTTAGGAATGAGAACCCAGGTTCAAAATTTCCCCAAGACACCTGATGAAGGCTGGAGGGTACATCAGCCAAAACGTTGTGTTAACAACAAACAAGATGAGGACAAATATCCGTCAAATATAAATAATGTAATACACCATTTTAAAAAGTGCTCCATTTTAGTTTCTCGTGTATTTGTGTTACAGATAGATGTAATAGATTGTCACTCCAGTGGCTTATGGAGTTTTCACAACCTGTCACCAGTTCATAGGACAAATGGACACTAGGTGGAAAGATACAATACCTCATTCTGACAGCGGAAAGAGAGAGAAACTAGGACTCACAGGAATTGCTAAATATACATACGTCATTGCCTCAAATTACTATCCTGCATTTTGTCCAGGTCATTAGAAGGGAGTAGAGGAAATAAGCTGTGAATGTGCATGGATATACACAAACACCCACGTACATGAATACATAAATATACGTATGCAAAGACTAACTACTTAATATGCTCATAGGCACTCAAGAAAACCATATCAAGTTGTCCAGTCCTGAGTGGTCATTGTGAAAAACAATAAACCAAGAAAATGCATAGAACTGCCTGCCAAAAAAAGAATGAATAAAGTAAAAACAACAAAGTATAATAATAATAACAATCCCTTCTACTAAAGGCACAAAGCCTGAAATTTAGTGGGAGGGGACTAGTTGATTACATCAACCCCAGTATTCCACTGGTACTTATTGACCCCAAAAGGGTGAAAGGCAAAATTGACCTTGGCAGAATTCGAACTCAGAACATAAAGACAGGTAAAATACTACTAAGAACTTTGCCCAGCATGCTAACGATTCTGCCAGCTTGCTGCCTTATAATAATAGTAGTAGTAGCAGTCAAACAAGTAACAATAGCAAAAATAACAACAATAATAGTAATGATTAATAACTGTAATTAATTATTTATTAACTATTGCATCAATCATAATAATGATAGTGAAGTCTTTAATAGTGGTCAAAATCATAACTTTTTTAAATGAAATACAAGGTAAAAAATTTGTGTAAAGGAGTACAGTCACTTATATGACAGGTACTTTATTTTATTGCCTCCTGAAGAATGAGAGGCAGAGTTGACGTTAGTGAAATTTGAAACCACAACTGTAATATATATAAGTATACACACACATATTACTTTATATTCCAAGAATTTTACTTAATAAAAAGCTACTATTATATGTATTTTCAAAATTAAAAGTAGATTATTTTATTGAGCTTTATATTCCTTTTTTCTTTCTTTCTTTCTTTCTTTTTTTTTTTATAATGAGGTTTGATGATGTGACAAGTTTAAGCTTCCAATTCTTTGCAGCCCCTAGTAAAATGTTAATGCGTCCATTTATATAGTCTATAATCATCAACTTAACCTTTTAGCATTCAGATTATCAAATGTAGTACTTATTTAATCACATTGTTTTGAATTAATCTTGCAGTTTCAAGATTTCAATGATTGAAAGGCTGAATCTGGCCAGTTTGAACACAAAATAAAGTAGAATATTTAAGCCAAATATGGCCAGTTTAAATGCTAAGGGGTTATTCATTTTTTTTTCTCTGTGAGGGAGCGAATACATACCTAATTCTTAAAAATCATAATTAAAATTCCATTGTAGAATCATATTTAGTCTATTTCATAGTAATGAAGAAAATTTTTTTAAATCATAAAATTCCAATTGTATATGCATATTTCAACTGAAGTGGGACCTCTTCAGTGTAATTATAAACTTTGAGTTCAAAGAGAGATGACAATTATTTTTACTTATTCAGTTCAGCTGACTGAAGCCAGAATAACATGCTGACAAAAGAGCAGGTCTCTTATTTTAATACATATGCAGGTTATACCATAGCTGCAGCCTGGGGCCAAGAGAAAATAGCTTGAATGGAAAATAAAAGACAAATGTGTTTCATAGATATTTAAAATCTGTATTTTACATTTTCCCCCTATACAAAATACTTTTGTGTCCATTTTGAGTTGAGCCAATTTCAGGTGGTAGCAAGCCAATTTTAGCTACCTTTGTGATAAGCATTCATTCTAAACAAGAATATGAATAAGGCTAAAAGCATTCTTATGAAATATATAAATTTATGTTGTGGTATGTTACACGATTTCCCTCATACACTAATTTCCAAATTTACTCAAAAAATTTATTTATTCTTGACATTAACTGACGTATGAACAATCTATGTATTGTTCTTTTCTACATTTGGTTCCACATTACCTTAACAGATATAACCTCAATATTGTTTTAGAGCTAAGCAAGGAATATATAATAATGAACCTATTGTATACAGTGCTAAGGTGCACTACAACTCATCAGAAAAAGTAACCAAAACTGCATGAATAGTAGATAGAATATGTGCAGAAAGTGAACAGTGAAAAAGTCTTTAAAAATAGGTGTGGGGGACATCAATCTAAAGAGTTATCTTTATATTGGCATCCAGGTTTTCCTGTCATTCAAAAATATTCCTAATATAGAACTAATTGTTGTTTTTTAATTAGAGGAAGAAGCTGTGCTCATGGCTCTTGTAGATGCTCTAAAATCACTATGGTTTATGTCTTCTTGAACAATTACAAGTCAGTGGCTGGAAGAAAATTATGGTCTATGGCAGAAAGTTAAGGAATAGTGGTTGGTGCAAGATTTGGAATTGTAGACGCTCTTAGGAAAAAGAGGAAGAGAAACAAATGAGTTAAGTGGCATGAGATCAACCAGCCTTTAAAAATGAGTGGCCATTGTTATAACAGTAGAAATGAAAATAAGGAGCTAAGCAAGGAATATATAATAATGAACCTATTGTATACAGTGCTAAGGTGCACTACAACTCATCAGAAAAAGTAACCAAAACTGCATGAATAGTAGATAGAATATGTGCAGAAAGTGAACAGTGAAAAAGTCTTTAAAAATAGGTGTGGGGGACATCAATCTAAAGAGTTATCTTTATATGGCATCCAGGTTTTCCTGTCATTCAAAAATATTCCTAATATAGAACTAATTGTTGTTTTTTAATTAGAGGAAGAAGCTGTGCTCATGGCTCTTGTAGATGCTCTAAAATCACTATGGTTTATGTTCTTCTGAACAATTACAAGTCAGTGGCTGGAAGAAAATTATGGTCTATGGCAGAAAGTTAAGGAATAGTGGTTGGTGCAAGATTTGGAATTGTAGACGCTCTTAGGAAAAAGAGGAAGAGAAACAAATGAGTTAAGTGGCATGAGATCAACCAGCCTTTAAAAATGAGTGGCCATTGTTATAACAGTAGAAATGAAAATAAGGAGCTAAGCAAGGAATATATATAATGAACCTATTGTATACAGTGCTAAGGTGCACTACACTCATCAGAAAAAGTAACCAAAACTGCATGAATAGTAGATAGAATATGTGCAGAAAGTGAACAGTGAAAAAGTCTTTAAAAATAGGTGTGGGGGACATCAATCTAAAGAGTTATCTTTATATTGGCATCCAGGTTTTCCTGTCATTCAAAAATATTCCTAATATAGAACTAATTGTTGTTTTTTAATTAGAGGAAGAAGCTGTGCTCATGGCTCTTGTAGATGCTCTAAAATCACTATGGTTTATGTTCTTCTTGAACAATTACAAGTCAGTGGCTGGAAGAAAATTATGGTCTATGGCAGAAAGTTAAGGAATAGTGGTTGGTGCAAGATTTGGAATTGTAGATGCTCTTAGGAAAAAGAGGAAGAGAAACAAATGAGTTAAGTGGCATGAGATCAACCAGCCTTTAAAAATGAGTGGCCATTGTTATAACAGTAGAAATGAAAATAAGGAGATGATAGCATGTGTTTGTGAATAATCTATGCTGATCATTTAGGTGACCTTTTTTGGAAATGTAATCTAGGATGTTCATATGTGTAGCAGCATTGCCATTCCAGACGTGGGAGCAGTATTCCATTACAGGTTTCACATGACTTTTTGTAGAGAGCAATTGTTGGTAGCTAAAGTATTTTCTGACCTTGAAAAGAAAGACCAGTCTCTATGATGAAGTTTTGGTTAATCTGTGGATGTGAAATCACTAGCATAGATCAGTAATTGAGAAGTCTAACTTTGCTATTAACTTAGAGGTTTTAGTTTGTAATAATATTCATAAGTGGGAGGGGTTTAAAAGATTGTTCCTTTGATGTATACAGTGATTGACTTGTAGCACTATTGAAGGAGACATGATTTATATGGTCCTGTTAGAAAATAATTTGAAGGTTTCTCTTCATGGAAACAATGTTGTATGTGGATGATACTTGTATATAAAAAGTTAAGTGAAAGAGTATATCATCCATATAGCAAACCATTGAGAAATAGGTCCAAATATATTGCATCTTTTTTTAGCCTCTTCAATTTGTTTTTCTTTCACAGTCCTTTTGAAACAAGTACTGTTAATAGCTAGAAGGAATATATACCACTCTGGATTTATAAAGTCGAAATACCTCCATTAAATATCTGATACAATATGTTTCATTTGATTTCTTTGTTTTAAGGTAGATCAGCTCAATCATAACTACCTTTGGCTAGCTAATATCATTGGCTAATTTAAAACATTACCAGCACTTCATATGAGTATAGCTCTTGAGTTTTTTCCTCTTTAAAACACTATCATAAAAAGAAAGAAAGCCAATCATTTCCAGATATTTTAATTTACATTACACTTCACTTTAATTGGTTCTTGTCTTCGACAATGCCCCATTGTCATATTTTTTCCTATGACCTGTTATTTCTGACTAAGATTTTGTAGCTATTGTAGTTAGTAAAATTTTGTCACTTGTTGGTGTCTATTATGACCCAACAGTAGACAGTGTGCTATCATTGTAATCCTATCCCTAACACATATATTGTGATGACACCACCAAGATAACAATTTCTATAAGTGAAGTCATTTAGATTAGGATTAGTTAAACACACACCCACCACCTTAAGAGAAAGTGGTTAAATTAAAAGTTATTGCAAAATTGGTTCAAGTGGTGTTCGTAACCTGAGTAAAGTGTTATTAACTTGTTTTGTTAATAATAACTTTTATTCATATATAACTGCTATAATGACTTCCTAAAACTTGATTTGTTTTAATCAGTTCATGTAATGAGAAAAATCATAGCAACAATCAAAATAGTATTCTGCTAAATTTTGTACTTGTTGAAATTATATATTGGGTTTTGTTTACAACTAGTGTTTGAAGACAATCTCCCATTAAATATGACAACACGTAATATGTTTGGTGTCAGCATTGTGATAAAATGTTATATTGATATTCACAAGCAACAGCTTAAAGTATACTCTTAAAGGATTTTGTTTGCATACAAAATGGCAAAGTACCTCCTATCAAAACAGAATTTTCAATACACAATATTTGGCAAGGAATTAGTATGACTGACTAAATATGAAATTTTTTAAATGAAAGATTGTACCAAGATGAAACTTAAAAAAAAAAATGAATGAATGGAAATTAAAGGCATCAAAATATTTGTTGCTAAAAATAAAATAATGATGGTGTACAAACTTGTAGAAAAATGGATAAATGGCTACATTTTACAAGTTGGGTACATGAATTGAAGTAATTATACTTACATAAAAAAAAATTGAATAAAATTTAGAAGTGTAGAGGAAAGTAATTCAGCAGACTTTTGCACTCTTAAGCCAATAATCTATATGTGAGGTCATTCATAAGGCATAAATAAAATTAAAAGAAAAACTGTTATACATAAACTGTTTGAAAGACCAACACTTGAAAATTCATTATATATGTTAATATTTTGATAACTCCTGAGCCCATTTTCTTGAAATCTCTTGGCTAATTCTCTTTCTCCTTGCTTTTTTCATTTATTAAAGCATTACAAAGGAACAATCTAAAAAGATTTTTCTGACTGTTTTCATTTTTAATTTAAGGATTGATGAACATTGTGACATAAGCCTTTTTTTCCACTTTGTAGATCTTTCAGTTGTCTTCTCATTTGGATCTAGATACAGAACAGCTAGGCATTGCACTAGATACAATAAAGTTTTCCTCACTGAAAGACATGCCTTCACCATTTGTTCTGCTTTTTGCAATTGCTGTAGATTAAAAGAAAAACTACTACTTACATAATTCTACTGATGAAAATGTCACTGCTTGGCTTCCAACAAAATATATTATTAAATGAAAGTAAAATTTTAATCTGTACTTACCTTTCTTGGATTTATTTCTTTTTTTATCAGTCAAAACCCAGAAAAGAATAGACGAGTCAGATATTTAAATATTTCATAATTTATGCACAGCATTTGTATACATTCACAAATTATTAGACAGCAATTTAGAACCTTGCCAATTATGTTATTTGCTTTCTTTTCCTAGCCTGTGATCAGTTATTCAGTTCTCTGTAATTGTACACTAACAAAATTAATACTCTTATTGTTAAGGGATATAAGCATTCACTGTTACAATTGTTTTAGCTCCAGATCAGCCCTGATTGAGCAAATCTATAATCAAAAGCATTTCAGCTTTGCCTATCTTGCCTTTCTCTTGAGCATTGCATATTGAGAACTGCTTCATTCAATATGTATCTCTTCTTTTTCACGATGTTAGGGTATGAAATGAAGATGTGGTTGTTATTACTTGTAGGCTGAGCTGTCACATAAAACCTCACTGAGACTTTCACGATAGGGGTATCACTTTCAGTTATTTTTTTATTTACTCTATTTTGGCATTTGTATGTCAGTCTTCTTGTAATTTTGATTTTCCAAAAATAACCAACGTACAAATCTTTGTTCAGCTGCTATGAATTATTAGCTATATTTAACAAATCGAAAAGCTGAATTTTTTGTCTCCTCTTTTCAAACTAAACTGGTACCATTGTGTCTGCTTCTGATGATAAATTAATGCTCACAAAATTGGCTTCAGATTCTTATAAAAACAATTTTGTTTCGCCTGTGCTGTGAGGAAAGGCATGAATGTTAATACATTTTACAGATAAAAATATAAATATTTTGTACCCATTCATTATTGCTTAATGTCTGTATTCCATGCTGACATGGATTGGACAGTTTGACAGGAACCAACAAGATAGAGAACTGTATGATTTCTATGGCTGGATGCCCCTCCTATTGCAATCTATTTGCAGAATATAAATGTGGTCACCAAGCAACTTGCAAGATGAGATACCCCTCAACTCAGTTAGAGTGTATTATTAAGGGAGGTAGTTTTATACCAGGTGTTGAGAGGTTAAAGTATAATAGAGGGACAAGAACAGGCCTCTTACTTATTTCTTTACTACCCATATGGGGCTAAACATAGAGGGGACAAACAAGGACAGACAAATGGATTAAGTCGATTACATCGACCCCAGTGTGTAACTGGTACTTAATTTATCGACCCCAAAAGGATGAAAGGCAAAGTCAACCTTGGCGGAATTTGAACTCAGAATGTAACGGCAGACGAAATACGGCTACGCATTTCGCCCGGCGTGCTAACGATTCTGCCAGCTCGCCGCCCTTACTGAAGAGGAGATACATGCTTCTTAGCTGGAATGGGAGAAAAGACATGGTAAAAGTGTACCTTCAAAGTACAAGGTGAATATAAGGGAAAGAATTGGAATGGAGGAATTGAAGGGAAGGGTAGGTAAGTTCCCAAGGGTGTGAAAGGAAACTAATATATGGTTAGAGAAGGGAATAGAGGTAGGTGCAGTAAATAGAACACATAGCTAGAGACACAGTCAGTGATGAGTATTAGTTTGGGGAAGATGTGAAGGAAATTGTATTGGGTCAAGGATGAAGAAGAGGGGATAAATGAGAGTAAAAGGGAGACAATGTAAAGTATAGTGGAGATATATAGTGAATAATCTTGTTGTTAATGAAAGAATCTGAGTTAGAAGATGAGTTGTGGGAGAAATGATATCCTTTATTTGTTATATTCAGTATCCATCTATATCATTTTTATTGTTACTCTGGTGTTTTCTATACATCTAGATTCATATGTAATATTATAAATAGTTTAGTTTAAAGTGCAGTGGATGGCAGAATCACATAGATCTGTATAGTTACTGGATACAGCCCCTCCTCTAGACTAATCTTCATCATTATTATTTTAATGTTTACTTTTCCATTCTTGCATGGGTCAACTGAGACTTATTGAAGCAGATTTCTAATCAGATGCTCTTCCTAATGCCAACACTCTCCTGTTTCCAAGCAATGTTATATTTACCCTCATCTTTGAACACAAACAGTACGATGAACAGGCATTCATTACTTCACAAATTTCCCAGAGGATATTATATTTAAAGATTGCAAATAATTGATGCACACGCATGTGACAGGCTTCCACACAATTTCTGCTTATCAAATTCACTAGTAAGATATTGGCCACCCCAGGGCTATGGTAGAAGACACTAGCCCAAGATGCTGCACTGGGACTCAGCCCCAAACCTTGTAATTGCAAAGCAAACTTCTTTTTTTTTTATACATCCTGCAATTGTGACCTTACAACCCAATTTCTTTGAATGGTGCTAAAACTTAATTGCTACACTTATTTACACATGCCATTAACACTGTATCCGTTATCAACACTCCTTACACGGAAAATTGACAATCTATGGTATCTCATGAAAGCTGTACATACTTCACATAACAAAGTATCACAAAGGCTAGGTTTCCTTTTGAAAACAAAACAATATTTCAAGTGTAAATAGCTCTTCATTTTGGGCCTTAAATTAGTGTTGCTCATGTATGAGGAACAGCACATCATACTAATATACTAGACATATTCCAAGCCACATCTAAGAAACAGCATAATTGTCAAACTTTCATTTATGCACTGGTCTCTCACCAGGATGTATCCTACAATAAACTTTGCTACTTTGACTAAACCTACCACCAAAAGCTATACTATAAATTCACTAAATTTATCTCCTTATGCTCCTAATTACATCATTGTAGCAACTTTCAAATTTTATAATTTATATTTCCTGAGAGCTATCTCTCTCTGGAACTCTGTTCAAGCTAGTATTGTTCCTCCACATACTCATCACCAGTAATTCAAAATGAATATTTAGTGACACTAAACTTATCAAATTAATCCACTCCCCTAAAGTGTTAAAAGTAGTGTGTTTGTGTGTGTAAAGACTGAGTAATTTGTATGTTGTTTAATTTAAATGATAAAAAATTAGCACCACTTCTCTAAAGGATAATTGAGAAAGAATATGCTTGGTTTTTAAGCTATTTGAATTGGGGAAATGGTTGGTGTTTCTTAAAATTGAAAGACTCATGATGAGTATTCAAATTTTGATACAATTTGTTGGTACAGTTTTAAAAAGGAAGAGTTGCCTTCTGTATTCTACCATACAGAAACTTGGAAGAGCAAAAACATATGTGATGGGAATCAGGAAATTGCATAGAGTGAGATTCATTAATCTAATAACCTCTGTTTCTTTTGATCAATAGTTGATTATATATTATCTCGTTGTGCTGATGATTATTGTGTCATTCATATTTTGGATTACTGTTTCTAGTGTTGTCACGAGTTGATGGCATGATACATTTGAATTCCAAATTGAAGTCAAATGATCTCTTTATGTTCTAGTGGCTGTCTTTTGTCATTTGAGTCATTCTTTGTACTCCCACATTGTGTCACAAACATATAAATTTCACAGTTTATATATATATAAATATATATATATATATATGCAGGTTTAATTTATTTTGTTTCTCTTTGAATGTTTCATTCATGACTGAATTTGTTCTTTTGTGTGTAGGCTTTTTGTTTTGGTTTCGCCTGTTTTTTCGTTTTAAAAAAAAACATTTATCATCATCACTTCTCATGTTACCTAATAACTCTTCTTCAAGAACAAAATCTGTTAGTTATAAAGAATATCACTTTACATAAAAGTTAAGAGTGCTTTGTGTTTATAAGTTAGTCATTCTGCTCCTCAGATCATCCCTGGCATATTCCAGCCACCACTGCTCTATCTTTTTAGGAGTGTGCAGAAATACATCACCTAATTTAATAAAGAAAGATATGTGTGATTTGAGGGTAATTTGGCTGCTACTTCTAATAAGTTGAATGACTCTGTAGAGGATTGCTTGTTAGAGGTGATGTGGTGTGTGTTTTTATATCTGTTGTATATACCAGTGTAAAACTGTGTTGTATATTTTTGTGCCAGAAGATAGTTTAGTGAATAAGTAAAGATGAAATAATTACCAGATTGAAACAAGTTCTAGATGTCAATAAAATTGGCTAAAATTCTTGAAAGCAGTACCCACTTTGGCTTCAGTTCAATGAATGAAACCAGTAAAAGGACATGATTTTCAAGGGTCATTTTTGTTTTATTCTAAGATATCAAGAAAGTATTGTTATACACTCATCATTTCTTGTTCCATCTTACTTATAAATGAATGAAACTATATATTATTGTTGATGCAGAAGTTCTTTATTGCATATTGATTAAACATTGAGAACTTAAGAGGTTATTCACTGGTTATGTTCCCAAATTTGGGTTTCAACATTTTCTACAAGTCGTAGGAAAAAATATTTTATTTTAAACAAGCAGAACATACTTTATTATCATCGTCAAAATGAATTAGTGACTTGGTTTGTTAAATTTCATCAATCTAAGTTGAAATCCTGCCAGGATTAATTTTACATTTATCCTTTTGGAGTCAGTATGATTTGTACAACATGTACAGGGATCAAGTCAATCATTTATACATTTCCCTACAAGTTTTTGCTTGGCACAGTAGTGATAAGTCTGCTTTCCATGCTGGCATGGGTTAGACGGTTTGACTGGGGACTGGCAAACCAGGAGGCCACACTAGGCTCCAATCTGATCTGGTAAGGTTTCTACAGCTGGATGCCCTTCCTAACGCCAACCACTCCGAGAATGCAGTGGGTGCTTTTTACGTGCCACCAGCACAGGTGCCAGTCAGGCGGTACTGGCATCGGCCACATTCATATGGTACTTTTTATGTGCTACAGGCATAGGAGCCAGTCAGGGCTGGCTTCTTGCCACCAGCACAGGGAGCCAGTCAAGCGGCACTGGCATCAGCCACAACTACAATTTCTATTTGATTGTGATTTGATTTTTGATTTTACTTGACTCAACAGGTCTCCTCAAGCACAGCATGTTGCCCGATGATTCAAGGTACTTTTTAAATGGGTTAGTTATGCAGCATTGATATAGGCTACAGCTGTGATCTCCCTTTACTTGCCAGGTCTTCTCGATCACAGCATATCTCCAGAGGTCTCGATCTTTCTTCATTGCCTCTGTGAGGCTCAACGTTCGAAGGTCATGTTTCACCACCTCATCCCATGTCTTCCTGGGTCTCCCTCTTCCATGGGTTCCTTCCAGTGTTAGGGAGTGACACTTCTTCGCACAGCTCTCCTCATTCATACGCAGCACATGACCATACCAGTGCATTTGTCTCTCTTGCACACCACATCTGATGCTTCTTATGTCCAATATTTCTCTCAAGATGCTTACACTCTGTCGTGTGTGCACACTGACATTACACATCCAGCGGATCACACTAGCTTCATTTCTTTCAAGCCTACGCACGTCTTTAGCAGTCACGGCCCATGTTTCACTGCTGTGTAGCATGGCAGTTTGCACACATGCATCATACTGCCTTTCACTCTGAGTGAGAGGCCCTTTGTCACCAGTAGCGGTAGGAGCTTTCTGAACTTTGCCCAAGCTATTCTTATTCTAGTGGCAATGCTCTCTGAGCACCCAACCCCACTACAGACTTGGTCACCTAGGTAGCGGAAGCTATCAACTACTTCCAGTTTCTTCCACTGGCATGTGATGGAATCTGTTTTCTGAGCATCTGCGATGCTTATTGCCCCTGTGCATCTGCTGCACACAAAAGCTATCATCCCAGTTAACCTTCCTTTGATGTTGCTGCACCTCTTATGCATCGACAGCTTACACTGAGTACATCTTATGGAGTTTCTCCCTACACCTTTCCTACAGATCAAGTAGGGCCATCTACCTGAAGTGACTTGTGATGTGTTCGCCTTCCTACTTACTTGGACTTTGGCTTTTGCAACATTGACTCTAAGGCCCTTCGATTCTAAACCTTGCTTCTATACCTGAAATTACTTCTCTAGTTCTATGAGAGCAAGGTCATCAGCATAGAGGAGCTCCCAGAGGCATCATGTCTTGAATTCCTCTGTTATTGCCTGGAGGACTATGATGAAGAAGAGGTGGGTTGAGGGCTGATCCTTGGCGAACCCCTACTTCTACCCAGAATTCTTCACTATACTCATTGCCAACCCTAACTTTACTAGTAGCATCTCTGTACAGGGCCTGTGCAGCTCTTATTAACCACTAGTTAATCCCTAGTTTCTGCATCACCCACCAAATAAGGGATTCGGGAACCTTGTCAAAGGCCTTCTCCAAGTCAACAAAAGCCAAGTATAGGGATTTATCTTTTGTTAAGTATTTCTCCTGCAGTGCTTTACCAGGAATATAGCATCAGTGTTGCTTTTCCCTGGTACAAAATCAAACTGCATCTCATCTAAACAGACTCTCTCCCTAATTAGTTGGGCTATGACCCTCTCCATGACCTTCATCACCATTTGAGCGTGATTATTGCCAACGTTGCCTGACTGGCTCCTGTGGTGGTGGCACGTAAAAAGCACCATTTGAGCGTGGTCAATGCCAGTACCACCTGACTGGCCCTCATGTCGGTGGCACATAAAAGCACCGACTACACTCTCAGAGTGGTTGGCGTTAGGAAGGGCATCCAGCTGTAGAAACATTGCCAGATCAGATTGGAGCCTGGTGCAGCCTTCTGGCTAGCCAGCCCTCAGTAAAACTGTCCAACCCATGCCAACATGGAAAGCAGATGTTAAATGACAATGATGATGATTGTTCGTGTGTGTATGTGTGTATCATCATACGTCCATGTTCCATGCTAGCATGGGTGGGACGGTACCACAAGAGCCGGCCAGGCCGAAACCAGTACCGGACTTCTGTGACTGTTTTGGCATGATTTTTACAATTGGATGCCCTTATACACACACACATATCTCACATGATGTTTGTACAGTATCTTTTATTTCTATAAGAAGCAGCTGGTTTCTAATTAAGAAACTAAACTGGAATCTAAGTAATGACAGTATAGAATAGAGATGCCTACTTTCACCCCAAGCAATTTTTAACATGCAGTTCAATGGAGAGAAAATCTTAATTCTGTAAAATGCACTGTTGCAATATTTATTGCTTTTAAATAGAAATATTCAAAATTTATGTCCGTAAAAGTAATTGTCAATTTTTAAATAGCTGTTTATTTATACATAAAAAATATTATCTATTGCCTTAGAGTAATGGCGACTCTTTTAACAGATTTAAAGTGACTATCAAAATAAACTATGCTTAATGAAATATATATTCTCTCTCTCTCATGAACTGAAGCATTTTTTTAATAATTTTATCATTAAATGTCAAATTAAAGGACAATATACAAATTTCTATTTACTAATTTCTTACTTCCTTCATAAACTATAATGATTTATTTATACAGCTTTGCAGTATTCTGGAATATTTCATATCAAAGTTACTCTAAAATGCATGACACAAAATATTAGATAACATTACGCAGAAACTGTCATTTGAAAATAGAATATTATTAAATAATGTAATATGTCTGGCAGAAATGTGGAGATATTTTTTCCAACCATTACATCAATAAATATTTCAGTAAACCCATTTACAACAGAATAATCTGGCTTTTGTAATCAATAATATTCTTTTCTACTCTAGGCACAAGGTCTGAAATTTTAGGGGAGGGGGTCAGTTGATTAGATCAACTCCAGTATGCGACTGGTACTTAATTTATTGACCCCGAAAGGATGAAAGGCAAAGTCGACCTTTGCTGAATTTGAACTCAGAACATAGACAGACGAAATACTGCTAAGCATTTCGCCCAGCATGCTAACGTTTTTGCCAGCCCCTAAAGATTGTTCTTAATCTTGTAGTATTTAACTGACTTATTAATTATTTCCATTTGAATGTACTGAAAGATGTACACTCAGAATTCTTCATGAATTGAAATTTTCCTTTTGGAGAAAGAAAACAAGTCGAGTAGCATTCATTAGCAATTAGCAAAGAAGATAACTTCCGTAAATTGATTTTAAAAAAGATTCTCACGCCTAAGGAGGATAATCTGAATTTTCTTATCCAGGACAGTGAAAATAACAGACCTGTTTCAGTTTTATTAGACATGATTAACAGAGCATAAACAAAGTTCCTTGATCAATAAACAAAGGCTTCTATGAATAATTTTTGGCATCAGTAATTTCCTTGACAAATTACATATTATATACAGTAATTTCCTTAATAAAAAACAAAATTGAGCTAAGGGTTGTGTCCCAGATTGAAATAAATCAAGTATGTATGGATCTATTAAATGATGTATGCAAAAAAAAAAAACAAATAATACATCCATACATGGTTGTGTGATTAAGAAGTTCCCTTTACAACCATGTGGTTCCAGGTTCAGTCCCACTGCATGGTTTCTTGGGCAATTGTCTTCTGTAGCTGAGGGCCAACCTATGCCTTGTGGGTGAATTTGGTAGACAGAAAGTGTATGAAGTCTATCATATATGTGTGTATATGTGTATGTGTCTTCTCCCATACCACTTGACACTTGGCAAAAAGAAACAAATAGAATAAGTACCAAGTCGCAGGCATGGCTGTGTGGTAAGAAGTCCCAACCACATGGTTCCAGGTTCAGTCCTACTGCTTGGCAGCTTGGGCAAGTGTCTTCTACCATAGTCTTGAGCCAAGCTTTGTGAGTGGATTTGGTAGATGGAAACTGAAAGAAGCCCATTGTATATGTGTGTGTGTGTCTGTTTGTCCACCATCACTTGACAACCAATGTTGGTGTGTTTATGTCCTCATAACACAGTAGTTCAGCAAAAGAGACCAATAGAATAAGTATTAGTCTTACAAAGAATAAGTTCTGAGGTCAATTTCTTCAACTAAAACCCTTTGAGACAGTGCTCCAGCATGGCAGCAGTCAAACGGCTGAAACAAGTAAAAGACTCAAAAATAAATACTAGGCTCAATTTGTTCAACTAAACACCTCAAGGCAGTGCCCCAGCATGGCCACATCCAATGACTGAAACAAGTAAAAGATAAAAGATACGTACTTGAGCTTTATTTTTTTATCTATGTATTGGCTTATCTGAATTATTTCCTTTAAAAGATATGGATTTATTTTGTTCTCTTCCTTATTTTGCTATTGCATAGCAACTGATTTACAGAAAACGGATTCTTACATACGATAAGCCAGTTAGCTCTGGGTAGAAAGCACTGAATTCAGTATTGATTGACAGACGACAAATACCAAATTTTGACTTACTTAGAGCTCACTCATGAACTTAGTTATACTAATCTGTGCTTAATTTTAGAGCCATCCCGTCATAACATTTCATTATGTTTATTTAAATTGTTTTATTTTTATTGTTTGAAAGTTTTCTTTACCCTCCTTAGTAGAATGTCTTTCAGTTATTACTTTTTGTGACAGGTTTGAGCTAAAAGCTGTGTGTGTGTGTGTAAAAAAATATTAAGACACATTGCCTAATAGTCATTGTTGGACTCGCAATGATAAGGTTGTGAGTTCAATACCTGGACTGGGTAGCATTTGTTCTTGAGCAAAGCACTTCTTTTCACATTCTCCAGTTTACTCGGTTGAAAATGAGCACCAGCCAAGTGTTCACCCCTCTCTCTCTCTCTCTCTCCTCTCTCTCTCTCTCTCTCTCTCTCTCTCTCTCACACACACACACACCCCCTTGCTGTTTCACACTGCAATAGGGCTGCAACTGTCTACTTAGCACTACATTGATACCTAAAGTAATTACCGAAAGCATGGTATATGCTACCAAATCACTTGCTTCTGAGTCATGGCTATAGTTTTCATCACCATTCAATATCCATGCTAGCATGATTTAAATGGTTTGACTGGATCTGTCAGGCCCAAGGACTGCATCATACTCCATTGTCTACTTTGGCATGTTTTCTACAGCTGAATTCCTTTCCTAAAACCACTTTACTCTTTACTCTTTTACTTGTTTCAGTCATTTGACTGTGGCCATCCTGGAGCACTGCCTTTAGTCGAGCAAATCAACCCCAGGACTTATTCTTTGTAAGCCTAGTACTTATTCTATCGGTCTCTTTTGCCGAACCGCTAAGTTATGGGGATGTAAACACACCACCATCAGTTGTCAAGTGATGTTGGGGGACAAACACAGATACACAAACATACACACACACACACACACACACACACACACACATACACACATACACACATTTATATACATACATACATACATACGACGGGCTTCTTTCAGTTTCCGTCTACCAAATCCACTCACAAGGCTTTGGTCAGCCAGCGGCTACAGTAGAAGACACTTGCCCAAGGTGCCACGCAGTGGGACTGGACCTGGAACCATGTGGTTTGTAAGCAAGCTACTTACCACACAGCCACTCCTTGCACTTTTTTTTTAATTTTGTGCCACCAGCACTGTTGAGGTTGCCATGCAGCTTGCAAGACAATGAACCTTGAGAGTGTGGACCCTCATGGTATGAAATGAATAGGAGTGGGAGGGCAGAAGTATAAAAGTTGACTTACTTTCATTGTAGACCATTTGTAATGAGTTTCAATTATAACAAAGGCATTATATTACCACCTTAAGCTAAACATGTTTATTGGTCTTATAAGAAATAATACCAATTATACTTTAGGGTAGTTTGGAATTAGTGCATCTGGAAAACTACTGCCACTTGTGCTTATAAATAGTAATTGTGTTGTTTCTTGATTAACTCTGAAGTTTACTGTTGACATTCCCATGTTGAGCTAAATCAGCAGTTGGTTTCAGTTTATGGCAGAAGCTACTTTCTGCAAAGTAAAATAATGTTTATTACTTAACCCGTTCTTAAAAGTTTTTTTTTGTCCCCCTTATCTAACTTTCCTTCACTATTGATCCAACTCCATGTATCTACAGGCTTAAATCACCTCACCTGGATTAGCAAATTATAATTTTTGCTTGATAGTAAATACAGCAGTCCAAATTTCAAACATATCCAAACAGTTAAGTGAGAACGACTGGGAAAGCATACATTTGAAAAGCAACTTATTTAACTTGTTTTTCTTCTTTTTAATTGTTATCAAGCTATTACTAGTGATATGTATGGATGCCTTTTGTTTTCCACAAAATGAACATTCTAAAGTGAACATTTATTAGATTCTGAAATTATAAGAAAGATTATAAAGAATAATTTCTTATACCTTCATTGACCTATATATAGGCAACTATGAAAGCATCTGAATCATCTTCCAGACCCAGCCATGACCGTCTCTCTCTCTCTCTCTCTCTCTCTCTCTCTCTCTCTCTCTCTCTCTCTCTCTCTCTCTCATATAAATTCACGTTTGAAACTGATAAGATTATATTTTCATCACTTGTATTACTTCCACTGCTTCTAGTTTATGATAAATTTCATTTGTGGGCATGCTTAATGGAGACCTTTCTAAGCAAGTGTATTTATATATATTTATAGATAATTATTATAACATTTATATATATATCTATAGACAATGATTATAACAGAAGTAGTAGAACTGCAGAATGAAAAAAATGTAATATATGAAAATATGCAGTGACTTCTTGGATCTGGGAAGAACTGAAGTTAGATAAGGATGGCATAAATTAGAATAAAGCAGGCATGAACAACTAAAAGGGAAGGGAAGGTACTGTCAACTTGACATATACAAAGCTGGTAAAACTATTCAGTTTGCTGTGCAAAGAAAGACTGAGAAATTCAAATGCATGCCCTAGAGTCAGGACCGCAGTTCCATGAGGATAACAGCATTATTATTTCTTGGATATTAGATATTGTGAAAATAGAGAAAATTAATTTTAAAATCAAATACCATAAATACATTAGCTTAAAATTTCCTTTGTTATTTGTCAATTACCTAAAAGTTAAGTTTATTGATCTTCGTTATATATTCAGTTTTTAATTGTTGAACTTATGTCTTATAATAGGATTGAAAATAATTTGCTATCATTTTGTTTTTCTTTTGATTAATGTTACAGTCAAAATTTTCCCCCCAATGAAATTCATTTGGAAAAACGTTCCTTTTTTTCCCCCCCCCCCAGCTGAAGTTCATGGCAGAATGATCATATAGAATTTCTTTCTTGTTTATTGATAAATATTTCTGCATTGATCTTAGATTTTATATTAAAGCAGATTTTATTTGTAGCTGTTTTATGTTTGTGAACATTTGTTTCATGATACAATTTCTTTTTTCTCTTATTTATTAAAATTTTAATGTTTTTTGAAAATTTACTAAATATATTTTTGTATTGTTTAGAAATATCAGGCTTAATTATAAACTTCTTTTTTGTTTTTCAATTATAACAGATATTTCATCTACAGGTAACCTGTTTTTGCATAGATATTTTTATATTTGTGTGAACTCAAAAGGAATGTTATCATAGTCTGAAATATTTTCCTCTGAGCATCTAACGACACACCCTAGTATTACTTTAAAAAAAAAATGCTTGCTTGTGAGAGATAAAATCTACTGTCTTTCTATTTATTTTTCATGACATGTGATAAAAACAAGAAAAACATATGCTTTTTCTGAAGGTTATGGAAGCCACATCTATGTGTGGCCAAAACCATAATACTGACAGGCCAACATTTTTCTACAGTGATAAAAAATTCCTGTCTTGCGTAGCTGCTTATATCATTTACAACTGAAATACTGTCATAGAGCACATTTCCCATTATCTAGAACAGTGCCAGATTTTTCATTCAACCAGAAAAGGCATAGCATACTAGCCACCACCATCCTTTGTTTTTTAGTTCAGCCCATGAAACTACTTTTACTACTATGAAGCATAGTCTTAGCTGTGATGGCTCATATGAAAGTACTGCAAAGGATGTCAGTCTTTTGAACCTACTAGGTCTATATTTTACTTTAAATTATTTGTTCCATATAGGCAACCAAATATTAAACACTAGGCCTTGATTATTGACTAAAGCACTCTTCTGGTTTATGCACTCCTAACAATTTTACAATACCAACATTTTAAATATTAACTCTGATCAACTATTCTAGAAGAGCTTCAATATATTCCCTCAATCAAAATATATTTTTAAAAATAATTTTACAAAGAAAATTGAAATGGTCTAGAAAAGAATTTGAACTATGTCAAATTAAAACACATTTATTGCTATGTACTTAACTATTTCAAATATATTTCAGACTGTATAACTTTCATTTGAATTATCTTTATTCAATGTATTTGTGAGTTTTCCGTTTGTAAGAAAATTAGTTTGTTCTAAACTAGATTAATACAGCTGAACTGAATGCTGATATTTTTCTTTATTTACTACAAATATATGCATGAAAAGAAATTCAAAATGCTAGCTTTGAAAATTTGTTTGCTATTGTGCATTAAGACAAATGTTGTTGTTTTTTGTGTGTGTATGTGTTTTTTGTTTTGTTTTATTAATATGTTTCTTTTAATTTACTTCTCAAAGAGATCAGATTTTACCTACACTTTTCAAATTTTTCTGTAAAGTATCTTACTAATGGGATCAGTTATTTATTTGTATTGAGAAAACAATGAAACCAAAACAAAATGCTAAATTCTTTTTGTTAACCAAAAAGAATTGCTTCTGAAATAATTATGTTGAAGTCTAATATAAAAAGTGGTAATTAAAATTGGTACGGTGGTATATTCTCAGTCTCATAGTTGCTCGGTATGGTTTAGAATTTACAATACACAGGAAAAAAATTTTTGGAGTGGTTCCTTATTTTAAAGGTTCGTATTTAACAAAGATCCACACCTAGTTGCATGTTCAAATTCTCTGAGAGCAAATTTTGGCTTTTATCCTTCTTTAGTCTTCACATATACATGTAATATTTGAACATAAATTCAATTGTTCATGTCCCTTAAAAAATAGCTCTTTATATTTCTAGTAAAGAAATTGTTATTAGGGTATTATTGTTATTTAGATTAACTGCTATTTGCAAAATAGACATCTAGATGATAATTCTAAAAATGCTAAATTATTATTTTTTAGTAAAATGAAAACTGCTATTGCTCTTATGGTTTATGTAACTTTAGGGTGAGATAGTAACAAAACACTCTTGCTATTGCTGCTTTTTCTTAGAATTTGCCAGCTTTTTTATTATTTGATTTTTTTTATGTAAAGCAGACCATTTTGCAATGATCTGGTTCTAGGTTTCATCTCATTATGTGGCACCTTAAGCAAGTGTCTTCTTCTATAGCCTTACATTGAACAATCAATTCTTTGGGAGTGAAATCTGTTAAATGAAAATTGTTTAGAAAACTAGCACATGTGCTTGAGAGAGCTGATAAACTAATCAAACAAGATTACTAAGTATTTCTTCTACATGTGTTGCTTCAGAAATGCAGTAAGCCATTCATTTTTTTTTTTTGAAACCTTTAACCAATGATACTATTGCTCATAAGATTTATGATATTTATATAAAGAAGAAAAGCTAAACTGGACAACCTATTTTGATTATCTGTGAATTGAAGGCATTTCACTTTACTTCCCATTGCTGATAGAAACAGCCAAGTATATGTATCATTACTTTTCACTTTTCATTCCCTAAAAATCTGAGGCTTCTGGCCTCTGAAATATATGCACACTTTTATTTAATGGGTTAGACACAGATTTGTGTTACATATGCTTTTGCAGAATGCAAAAATAAATTGAAATTTTTGTATGGCTTCAGTGACTGAACAGTAACAAACATTTTCAGAATTGCATTTCCAAAAGTAGTTGCTTTGGTAAGTGTTTTGACATGTTCAACTCACAAGCACTGCTGCTATTTCCTCTATTGTAATAAATTATTCTCTCAGATGAAAAATTAAACAAACATGCTCTGGTGTAAAAGCTATTTGGTGAGGGCGGTGGCATTTTTTTTCCTGTTAGATTTAAGTAAAAGCCTATGCTTTGAGTTGTTCATTACATTCAAACAGATTTTCCAAATTTGGATATTCAGAACAAATATCTTTTAAAATGGTTTTACTTCTTATAGTTTTTGAGAATCTATTTCTGTTTTAATCTGTATGAAATGTTTTATGAGTTACTTCAGTTTTATTGTCTATAAAACTGCTTATTACTTACTGTAAAAAAATAATAAACTGCTATATTTTGCATATATTCTGTCTGTACTATAGATGGAATTAAATAATGTAGATTTGTTTACATTCATGTATCAACAGAAGTCATATTTAGATTTTTTTGAAATCTGCCCCAAAATATGTTCAATTTATATTTATGAACACTTACTTTTTGAAACCATTCTCTATTTAAATGGAATAAGAAGTATCATTTATTTAAAGGAAAAGAAAAAATCTTAAAAATGTAGTTATCTATATCTGTTTAAACATTAAAGAATGTATTAAAAATAAAATAACAGAAATTCAATAGTCCTTATATGGATATACCTGTACATTTAAATATAAAATGGCATGAATAATTCTATATTATCTACATTTTGACAAGCCATGTATATAAGGGGGTTTTGTCTTTTAACACGAAGAGAGAAAAACAGATTAAATTCTTTTCTACAAATGGTATTTGTGATGACTGGAATGCCATTAAAATATTTTGATAAACTTATGCTGTCTTTTATAAGTTTGCTATCTTCAGTTTCACGTTCTAAGAAAATACCAGTATATAACGTTATACGCATTCTTTTTTACTGTAATCATTTTCTTTGTATCATGTTTGATAAACACATAAATATATTCTGCATTAATACTTTTACTTTCTCTCTAATCCATCCCTAATAGTCTATTTGATTATATTGACTAACTTAGATCTGGAAATTATTTAAACTGTATTTCAGTTGGACCAAGGCAAAATAAATAGCTCTATGATTGTTAAATGTCATCACTATAACTTGATATAAATATTTAATTGATGTAAGTCAACTTTAAAATAGTATACGTAAAGAATTTAACCTGTATCCATTTATAGTTTGAGGGTTATCTATATTTGCTACTAAACTGGCAATCCAGTTGAGGAACACATTGAAACATTTTCATCTTATCCTTTAGTAAACTAACTGGCATTTATTAACACTAGTCCTTAATTTTCTCTGACATTAATTCTCAATTTTCAAAATGTCCATGATTTTTATTTTATATCTATTTTCTTTCTCATAAAGATTTCATTGGAATTTTGTAATTAAGATGCTTTTTTTAAAAAAGCTTTCCATGTTACTTGAGATGAGTTCCTCCTACAAACAGCTTAAATTTGATTGTGTGGCAATTGCTACATTGAATTTTACATTAGTTCTCTTACAAATTCTTGACATGAAACTTTCAACTAATCTGCTTGTGTATTGTTGTGTCATACCTTTCTCATCTGAGAAATTGAATGGTGTTTTATTTTTATTTATTAGAATAGTTTAATACCCAGATACTTTTGACCTATATTACATTACTAATTTCATCACTACTATTCACTAAGCTAGTTTCAGTTAATTTCATTTTTTTATTTTGAGAACTCCGAGAATTTAAGCTATGCAGCTCTTGTTAATTTGCAATACAACTTTGTAATGGGAGCAACTCAATCATGGCAAATCTGTTAGAAATTAATTATCCTAAATTTGAATTGTTTATGCTGAAGATCAGTTCTATAAATGTTACTAATTAACTGAATTCTGCACTTTCATATTATGTATTTTTCATCATACGATTGAAGTTAAAAGAAATAGAGTACAAGTATTGATTTTAACTAAATACAAACTTATTAGTTTATGTCCATTGTTTTTGTTTATTCATCATATTTCATTTAAATTCTGTAATAGTGTTATGTCTAGTAGTATGTAGATTGGAATATGCATATGCATGACTGTTAGTTGTTTGTGTCGTAATATTTCTGTGATTTTCTATTGTGCATGCATAAATTATAACCTTTTTGAGCTTCTTTGCACTCTGTATATGTGATTCACATGATCTTATTTCCTCAAGTAACCGTTGTTTTCTTCAACAATGGTCTAAACAGAAGGACACCAAATGAAGCAGCTTAGTCTTGACATTCAGAAAATATCCATATGAAGAAAGTCAGATTAAGAGAAAAAAGAAAAGTTTGTTGTCTAGAATAATAGTTTCTTTCTGTGTAATATTACAACAATGAAACATTCAGAACCAGCTTTAAAATTAGCTGTTATCTAACCCCAGTTGGCCCTGATCAAGCTGACGTATGATAAAAGGTGCTCCAGCTGTGACCATTTTGTTATCCAATTTATCCTTCCATTTTTTAAACAGGGAATTTGGCTGTTATTTTTAGCAGGATGAGTGACTACATGAAGGCTCCCTTCATTGACTTTAAAATGTTGGTAGCAGAAATACTCATTTATTAGATTCTGTCTAACCAATTATTACATCATACCTAATTAAGAGAGCTCTGTGTTAATCATCTAATAACTTAAAATTAAATATATGATCGATAAATATTTAAATTTTATTGATGTTGCAATTATGATGTCAATAATTCTGATCCACTGTCTTTATGATGGTGTCTGTATTGACTTGTAATGATCGGATGGTTGCAGAAATGGCTACTGCTGGTTGGCAATATGAATACCATTTGGTAATTATTACACTTCTACATGTCAGTGCAGACACTAATGCTAACCATTGGATAAGAATTATCCACGTAAACACAGTGACCAATAGTTATCAAATTGAAAAGCTGATTAAATGAGAAAACAGCAGGATACACCATTCCTTGTCCTTGAGAAGTTTCAGAAATTGAATTTTTCAAACTGCACAATAGAGTTTTTAGAGTTTTAACTCTTTAACTGTGAAATTAAATTTCCTGGTTATTCCAGTAATTATGTTAAATATCTACCAAAAACTAGAACTGATATTTCCTGCAAGTCACATTGCTTCAAACATGACATTCCTCAACAAAAGATAGATTGTTATATAAAACAGCTTTCTGCAGTTAAGGGTAATGAAATTTTGAGTGGATATATCTGATTTCTCCAGTAAAAAGGGTTAACAACAAAAGCTAATTCTTTTTTTAACTTCACATAGAAAAAAGTCTATTCATAGAATCATGTCAAATCAATCAAACTAATTTGGCAAGTCTTAGTTTCATTTAGAATGGCTGTTGCTTATCATAATTACACTACTATTTAATGATTCTTTTGATTTTTCTCCCATTTGATTGGAACATATATCTATCACAAGCAAATGACAGTCTTACTGTTTTAGCCCTTTAGCAGCCATATCTGATCCAAATAGTCTACCTGTTTTATGTTCAAACTAGCTTTATCTATCATTTAATACCTACCCTGCAATGTCATTCTAAAAATAAAGAATCACATCTTTGAAATCTTGATGCTATGAGATAATACATGATTAATCTTTAAAAATGTGAATAAATTCAGATTACACTTGACAGAGTAATCTGAGGGCTAATGGGTTAAAGGATACATTAATATAGTCAGGGATGTACTTTACCTGAGAATATAAACAGAATGGTCATTGCTGGAATGTCTTTTATCATAAATCTACTTGGTGAGAGTTGAACCGGGCTAAACAACTGGATGAATTTCAAGTAAATTGACTGTTATTCATTGGGGAACAGTTTCCTTTGAATAGAAATATAGAGACATGAGGAAATTAGTGCAGCAGATGGGTTTTTTTTTTTTCTTAATTTTAATATTTAGCTGTTATAGAGAATATTTGAGCTCCAATATTCTGTAGGTTTTTGAAGAAGGAAGTTCATTGTTAGCAATACTGAACAGAATGGATCTCATAAGATCTATGGGAAAGAGATTTTTGTTTAATGGTAAATTATCACACCAAGGTTATTATTTTGGTATTTGGGTCATGAAAAATTGTAATATTGTTGGTTTTATGAACTATGATTTTATATAGAAGGAAAATGTTTTGTGAGAAACATTTAGTGTACAAAGATGAATGAAACAAAATAGGTTAACACATTTCCTTTAGAACTGAAGTACAAACTATAAGATATTTTCCCACGTTTAGGATAGTGTAACTGCAAAACACATGAACATCTTAGATTATCCAAAGAAAGCTTACTCAACTGTCTGTCACTAGGTCACTCATAAACACATTACAACTTCTCTTTTTGCTGACGTACTGTCTCATCTCTTTCTGTCTTTTCTATTGCTATCATATTGGTATCTACACCTTAAAATTGGTTAGTATTGTGCAGCCTCTACTCAAGCACTCTCAGTTCACTTGTCTCCCTTCCTTTCATCACCCATATTCTGTCTACCCTCCCAAACTCTGTACTAGTCACTATGTATCTGTTAGCCTTCTAGAATTCTTCTTGCCCATGTTTTACCTGTATCTATCAACTTGCAACTCAAGAGAAGTGTTAACAGCACTATTGTCTCAGAGGACCATGGGTACACCCTTTTTGGAAAACTAAAACAAGAATAATGAAAAAAGCTACTGTAAGAACGTTCTTATGCTATTTCAGTTATAGAAACAGTTCGATTCCATTGTGTAACTGATACGACATTGTTGCTATGGTCAACACACTTAACCTTCAAAAGTATCAGTCCACTGAAAATATATACTCTTTAGTGGGAATACATTAGCATTTTAAGTAGTAGCAGTGCTGTTGGCTTTCTGTATTAAGTTCAACTCTGCTAAGTGTCTAAAGAAACCACTCTAGTACTCAGTTTCAAACTAGAATTTCCCAATCATTTTGATTTGCTTTTGTCTAAGAATTTGGTCTACATGTTCCAATAGCTTAGCTTGCATAAGCAGTCACTGCATTGTGAATATCTCTCTGAGCAATGGAAGATTGCTACTATTTCAATTATTCTTGAATTTACAAAGCATCCAGCATCTTTACATCTCACTAGATAAAAAATGCCAGAATCTTAGTAGAAAGAAATATTCTTTTGCATTTAGTAATGGGAAAGATATTGGAGTAAGATGTCAGTTTGTTTTATTGAATGAAAGTTAATGCTGTTGGGAAGATAATCATATGTACTCAAGTTTATCTTCATTAAGTATTTTCAAGCCATACTGCATAATTTTTTCTTCAAATTTTGTTATTAATATGGTAATTATTGATTAGCAGTACAAACAAGATTGCATTTACCATTATTTTAGAACCAAATGATGATAATGAATTGTGACATGCTGACTGACTTGAACATATGTTGCAATATCAGTTGTGAACAAATCAAAAATAAGATAATCTTCATCATTTTCTTTTCTCTCTCTCTCTTTTTTTTTTGTTTAACATTTTGCATTTTTTATGCTGGTATGAATTAATTAGAAAAAGCTTCTTACGGCAATTTCTACAATCAGATGCCGTTTCTGGTGCCAACCCTTGTTTTTCAAGCAAGTTGCTTTATTCCACAACTATGCATAACAAACTGCTGTCTCACATTTTGTTTATGAGAAACATAAACACATCACTGCAGTTGGAATGGTATCAGTGTAAAGACACGCAGAGATTAGATTCTGAAGCTAGTTAGTTGCAAAACAAACTTCTTAACAATACAGCCATAACATAAATATTAATAATATTTTGTCTTTGGTTAATTTTTTGTTTAGTCCATTCTTATTTCAAATGTTCTCAGAAGGCTGACAGTCTAAATCAATCTGAGCAGGTCTTGGATCCAGATGTGTTAGCTTCTGAATAACTCCTACTTATTTAGATCAGAATTCTACCCTAAATCTATTGTTTTATCTTTTAGTACAATGTGTTCATTGTAATCTAACTTGATTCATTTTAACTTCTTACTTGGTATCATCTTTCAAAATGTCCCAAGTGTGAAAGGAATAGAATTTGAGAAAATTTCACAGATCAATTTTCCAGTTTGAGTGACTTAAAAACATTAATCTTCGTAAATAAGACAGCAGAGATGACAATCTAAGAGATGTATATTAGTTCAAAATATTCTGTTAGAAAACTGACCTAATTGAAAGTATCAACTATCATATAGATATACAATCAACGAACTACACAATTTTTTTTTTATGATGTTTTGTCTTGTAATCCACTGTATTGCTCTTGTCACCAGTATTAAGAAATTTGTTTCATAAGTCTGATCTCTCTGCTCAGCTCCTTGGGCAAATGTCTTTTACCATAGCCTTGTGAAAGAAATTTGACAAGAGAAAAATAATGAAAACCCACTAAAGCGACCATTTCTGTCTTTTTATCTTTTAATCAGGATGGAAGGCAGTGTTCATGATTCTCGTAGACCCTCCAAGGCTAGTGGGAGGGAAGGAAGGTGTCCTCAAACTAGAGATCTGGCCCAAAATCTTGCAACATGACTTCAGCAGTATTTGAATCCTGAGTGCTAAGCATCAGAACAATTCCTGTGAAGAAGTCTATTCGACACTCAAACAACTCTGTCAACTCACTACCCTTGGGTCCCTTACTTAATCTGTTTCCTAGTTTAACACTACTTAGCCTATGAGTGACTTTTGGAGTTCACTCTGTTGCAATCTCTGGTCTAAGAATTTAAGCTAAGTTGCCAGTCTGAGAATAACTTAATCTCTTCCTCCCACAAACATCAGGGTCCCTTTAAACATGGGCATGGACATTACCCTATTCCCTCTGATTAAAGCTTCAAAAAGTTCTTTAAAATGCCATTGATACATAAACTGATACACTAAACCAGTATCCAACTCCTTGTAAAATTTAATTTCTCATATTCTTGCTGATTATTAGTAATTAAGTGGAGTAAATTAGTAATAAGTATTTTAAACATATTTTGAGTGATAAGACCTTCTTCCAGATAAGTCAATGCTCACTCAATTGAACTTGTAGTGTCTCTATATGACTTATGTTTCTCATTAAAATGATGCAGTTTTTGGTATGCAGTGGGTGTTATATAACATTAGTCTCCTACCAGTTTTAATAAATTCTTGATAAGCAGGATGACCTACTAGAAATAATAATTAAATTTCCCTCATCACACTTTGCATCCTTAAAAATAAATGGGGAACAACCAGAATGAATAGTCCCCAGGTATATTATACCTGAAATAGGATTTAAAAAATGCTGGATGGTCAACACTAGTATACCTTTTATCATAGGTCTGCTACTTTAAGGCTTGACCTGAGACTAAATCATCATCATCATCATCATCATCGTTTAACGTCTGCTTTCCATGCTAGCATGGGTTGGACGATTTGACTGAGGACTGGCGAACCAGATGGCTGCACCAGGCTCCAATCTTGATCTGGCAGAGTTTCTACAGCTGGATGCCCTTCCTATTTTCAGAGAAAATAAACAATATGCTACAAACTTAGCTAATGAAATTATGACATGCTTTCCATTTCCACAAGAGAAGCTCATTGAAGTAATTTTGATTCATATGGCATTATATGTTTGTAGATTATTTGAAGCTTTCCATGAAGAGTGAAAATGTTTAGGCTAGCAAATGAATTTGGTAATGGTTGTGAGTAGATTCATCTGTAGGAATTGGAATTGTTTGCCAGATGAGATATGTTGGGTTTAAACATTCTCAAAACATTGACATAATTAAGTAGACAATAGTTTTACGCATTTTATTTTTATGTTTAATTTCATATTTTTGTTAATAGAATTTGTAAGGCACATAATATTATTTTACAAATGTTATTAATGGTTTTTTCTTTCTTTTTATACTGGTGCTGACTGTCACTACTACTTTTTTTTTAGCCTTTTCAATTTTTATGCTTAAATCTCATTGTTTTAATTTTTGTATTATGAATTAAACATAATGTAGTTCAGTAAACTGTCTGGGCATATGTATAACTCTTAGTATACACTATCATTTTTAGTCTGTCTATGATTTCTACTCAGTTTGGATATTATAAATTGTTTCATTGAATTTCTTTTTCTTCAAATATCTACTGCTCTAAAACTTCCTTGATGTTGTCATTATCAGGAACATACAATTATGTAATGTAAGAAGAGTGAAAATGAAATACTAGCAAAATAAGGTCATCTTTGTGATAGCTATCAGTCAGGAATGAAATGCTCTATTTATTAAAACATGCTCCCTTTCTAAACTTAGCTGTTAATAGTTGCAATTCTTAACATTTTTGCTTACCAGATCTTAGATTAAATGCCATGTTTAACTAAAGCTCTTTATTTTCAGTCATTTTTATTTCCTATACAGAAGTGAACAAATTTATTTCCTTATTTTGCTTCCTATTTAAAAATAATTTGTGTTTAAAAAATTCATTAAAAATAATTTAAATATAAGATTGCTTAAAATTGTGTGTTGGGAATCGCCTGTATCATCATTGGTCAACAGTATTGCAGAGACAGTAACTTAACCACGTCTGCTAGGTTGTTTTCAGAAACAAGTGCCTTACTCTAAGTATACTTACCACCTCTGTCTCCATACATGGATATAAGTCAGTATGTTTGTAGCATCCATGGAGCCACGAGGAATGCCAGATATTGGTTAAGTACAGGATCCCTCCCACCAGATTTTCTCTAGACGTTTTCTCTCTCAGCCTTTTTATATGTTCCACAAATTATCCTCCAAGGCAGCAGAGGTTTGTCATTATAGTAGACATGGCTTATGCAAAGTCAGTCTTGTCCTTCATACATCAGGTGCAACAAGTGCTCTAAGCACTTATTTTGCTCTGGATGCAATATTTGCTGGAAGTTACTTTCTCTTAGATGAGCAACTAAAGAGTTGAAGAGCCTCTTCTACCCTGGATCCATTGGAGGTTTCTGTGAGTGATTTTTCAAAGGCAATTCCATGACAAGTTGATTTAACCCATAGCTTGGGCCCTGACAGCTGTTACTACTCCAATTCAGAAAAGACCTGGAGACAATAGTAATTAAGTGGTGGTTACACACTCCTAAAAAGCCTAGAATTCCTGAAGCCGGGTCCCACTACCAGATAGTTTAAAGTCATGTACAGGAATTTTATATATATATATATATATATATATATATATATATATATATATATTTCTATACTTGCATAGATTAGATATGTCTTCTCTAGCATAATCTTGCTATTTGTTGCAATTTTGTCATCTTTGGTGTAAGGTTTAGCCTCTTAACATCAGACTTCCACATTTTCCCCATGTCTTGTCCTTCTCTTCCAAAAGTTCCTTTTACTTGGATCACTTTGCACTGCTTTACCTAAGTGTTCTCCTTCATACATGTCACATATCCATACCAGCTCAGTCTTCTTTCTAGCATAGTATTTCTAAGTTTTTTTCTAAGCTCATTTGTAGCCTATCACTCATACACACACTAGTATTATACACCCAGCTAAGTATGCTTGTCTCATTTCTTTCCAGCCTTTCCTATGCATTCAACGTTTATGTTTTGCTTTGATGAAACATCACACTTTGTACACAAGCATCATACAGTCTGCTTTTTTCTCAGAATTTCTTGTTGCCATCTGAGGAAGTAGCTCCCTGAATTTTTTTCACTGCATTCTTAACCTGACTAATATGGTTTTCAAACACATGTCTCCACTCGCAAATGAAAGCTATCAACTAATTCTAGAGAGCCCACCAAGCATTTTTGTTTTGCTAATGGCCATAAAACTATAGAGCTGGATACCTTGTCAAAGGCCTTCTCCATACCAACAATTACTAGGTTTTAGTTGCTAAGAATTTCCATCTATTTCACTAAAAAGAAGGCATCAGTGGTACCCTATCCTGGCAGAAACTCGAACTGCATCTCATCTAAGCAAAATTTCTTCCTAATTAATTGTGCTCTAACTTAAGTCGATCAATGGCTTGTCACTAATATTCAGACACTTATCATGTACTAGCAGTATCGCCCGGCGTTGCTCGGGTTTGTAAGGGAAATAACTATATAAGCATTTTTAGAGAGTTACTTCCCTTATAGATGCCAATTCGGGCTTTCTTAGCCATTTCTGTTTGGTGTCTTCAAGCCATGAAGTCGTTGTTCTAAAAGAACACTGGTCTCCTTGACAACGCTTTACGACGTTGATTTCCTTACACTCCCTTCCCCACAGCTTAACAAGGGAGGGAAGAAGGGGGAAAAGCAACACAGGTGCAGGTGTGACTATGGACGCCAACTCCACCGCCATTGACACACGAAAAATTATGCATTAAAATGGAATAAAAAAATGATGTTAAATTATTTTTAAAATCGTAGACTCATCATAGACGCGCGCTAATACTCAGACGGGCTCGATATGAATCACGACTATAAGATACCTGGTTTTGGTTAAACTGCACCGCAAAATGTGGGAGTAGTTAGGAATTTAAATCGTAGGAGACAGACACACAACTTGACTTTTATATATAAAGACTAGCAGTATCGCCCGGCGTTGCTCGGGTTTGTAAGGGAAATAACTATATAAGCATTTTTAGAGAGTTACTTCCCTTATAGATGCCAATTCGGGCTTTCTTAGCCATTTCTGTTTTGGTGTCTTCAAGCCATGAAGTCGTTGTTCTAAAAGAACACTGGTCTCCTTGACAATGCTTTACGACGTTGATTTCCTTACACTCCCTTCCCCACAGCTTAACGAGGGAGGGAAGAAGGGGGAAAAGCAACACAGGTGCAGGTGTGACCATGGACGTCAACTCCACCGCCATCGACACACGAAAAATTATGCATTAAAATGGAATAAAAAATGATGTTAAATTATTTTAAAAATCGTAGACTCATCGTAGACGCGCGCTAATACTCAGACGGGCTCGATATGAATCACGACTATAAGATACCCGAATTTGGTTAAACTGCACCGCAAAATGTGGGAGTAGTTAGGAATCTAAATCGAAGGGGACAGACACTCACACAACTACAGTTTTATATATTAGATGTGTGTGTGTGTGTTTGTATCTTCACATGTTTTCAGACTGACACAGTTAAGTGATAATGTTTAGGTTTTATATTAACGAACAATTCTGTGGGTCATCCAAAGGCATGGAATAAAAGTACCTTATTTCAAAATATGTGAGACTTAGTTGAAAATGAATATGGCTTAGTGTACTGCCTCAACAAATCTCATCCAGCTCATGTGAGCATGGAAAATATGAATGTAAAAAATGTTTATGATGATGACAATGATGCACAATGCTTAAGTCAATGAGGTAAACTTTTGTGTGGTAGCTAAACCTGTAGAAACAGGAGCCAAATGTCACTCAAATTTTATGTATGTATATATGTATACATATCTTGACCTGATGGAGGTGATAGATAAACCTCTCTCAAATCACACACTTTGGATTTTTGTATGTAGGAGCCAAGAGAAATTCATATATTGTAGCTGCACATGATGGAAAAAAGCAACTAAATCTCTCTCTCTCTCTCTCTCAAATCACACCCTACCATCATATCTATGAACAAACCTCTATGTAGTATCTTCCTGTTAGAAATACCTGCCGCTTCACTTTCAGGTCACACCTTTCTGTTTTTTATATGTAACTTTGATACAATACCTGGGCATTGATTGCCATGAGCTTCTACTTGTCTAAATACATACATACGTACGTGTGTGTGTGTGTGTGTGTGTGTGAAGTTTACAGTATTAGTTTACAGTATACAGGATATTTAGTAACAGTATTATTTCAATGCTTACTTTTCCCTCTAGGAACCATTTACATGATTATGAAATAAAATGAATAAATAAAAAAAAATTAATAGCAATTAATAATTGCTGTTAAGCCACTGGTAACAGTGAGTCAGAAAGATTCAGAAAAGGCCTAAAGCTTGCTTTATTCTATTTGGAATAGAAAAATCAAATAGAATTAGGGTTTTAAATTGATATAGCTAATTAGTTTGTTATTTCGTTTTCTTTTATAGGTCTGATCAGCTATATTCAAGCAGACCCATAGTTAAAGGCATACTATCCATGGCCAGTCCATCTTATTTTCAAACACATATGTGTTTTAAAAGGTGGTGTATTATTTTGAAAAAAAAAAGATCTGGCTGCTATTTCTAGCTAGTTAACTATATAGAATCTCCCTTTCTATGTATCTTAAATAAATATTAAGAATAGGTACATGCAATGTATTTCAAATGAAACTGAACTCTTCCTATATTGGTTGAGAAGGTCCAGAAAGAAAAGCATTTTGTATGTATGTATGTATACATGTGTATATGTGCATACATATGTCTGTATTTCTGTGTGTGTGTACATATATCCGTATGTATGTATGTGTGTGTGTATACATGTTTTGGCCAGTTTATAAGAGATACAAAAAAATGTTAGAAGTTATAGTTCAACAAACACTAGGTTAAAGAGTAAATTTACACATCATGTTGGAGACTCAAGAATGCTAGTCTGAGAGTTATTTGTACTATTTATATATGTTAAAACAATACTCTGTGTATATTTAAGATCAAGACCTTGTTGAGAATTAATTTTGTCTTAAGCATCTTCAATACATTTTATTGTTAACATAATAACACTGGAGAGACATTAAAAATTAATAAAATAATATTTTTGCATATCAGAAGCTGCATGTTAAAGATGATATTTTTTCATATTCAAATGGCTTTGGTTAGTTTTATATTTTTGGGAAGGGAAAAAAATTTAATTCATTTTTAGTTAACTTTTATTTATGCTTAAAATGTAATGTGGTTTTTTTTTTTTATCATTATTTAATAACATTTTTAACAAGCTGGAAGAGAGCGTCTCTGTTTGCTCAGCAGACTCAGAATAACAGCCAACTCACAATCAGATCACACTACTGTTTTAAAAATAGATAAAAAAAAAAAGGGACATGTTAGACGTTATAGTCTTCAGTAAACTATGCCTCAAGAACAGATGAGTCTACTGCTTTTAATCATGGCTGAACTGGAACTAAGCAGCAACAACAGACAAATCTTTGAAGGACATTCAATGTATGATAGTAATGTAGTAGTTTTTCTTTGAATATTTGTTAAACATCTATTAACTTTTACACAAATCAAATATGAGATAAGTGGTTAGCAAATATGTATACAATTAAGTGAAAAGAAATGCCTCTAATGAAAAGACTGATGTGTACAAAATACTGAAAAATTTCAGGATCATTTGAATGCAATCTAGGTTTAGCTTTGTCAGCCCATGATGAAGTGGGCAAATGGTGATAACATTGTTGATTCCAGTAGACAGCTATTGTCATATTTCATATTAAATGCTCAATTTCCCGAAATAATCTTTACTAAAGGATCTTCAAACAGCATTTACTTGATAATTTATGTAGGACAGAACAAAAAATAATAATAATAATAACTGACCCTAATCTCTCATTGAATATGTATAACATTCAAATATAATTTAACTTGTTTAAGTTTTTTTTATCATATGACCAAACAAGTATTTCATTGCCCTGCCCTTATAGATGACATTGTCCAATCCATTAAGAATATCTGACTTTACCTCAAACACTAATTTAATCATTTATACTGTTTGAACTTATGAATACTACTTAACGTCTCTTACACATATCGTTTTATAACATTGATTTCTCCTATCCCTCCATGCTTCCTATGTACTAAATGTGTTTATTGACTTAGGATTACAATTATTGTTGTTTGGTCATTTGTGATAGTTTTGTTCACAACAATTTCATTGATCAATTGATTCGCAGGAATTAGGTCAGGTATACAAATGTTTGTAAGAATATTTGATTCTAATATTTGTTACAAGTTGTGTGGATTATGAATTACAGGTTTGGGAGAATGTCTCTTCAAATTCCACCTTACAGGCTTGATAAAATAAGAATAATTCACTGCAATTGACTGCACATCTCTCAGAATTTCTAGCTTTGTACCATTGTTAAACCTCATAAATTTATGGTGAATGAATTTTAACACAGATACAAGGCCACATTTTCTAGGAAGGCTATAACCAGTTATAATTAGGAGAATTATATTTCATCAACCTTTGAATGATTATCTGCTTAGTCAACCTGACAAAATTTCAACTTGGGAATGTAAAGTGATGTAGCTAAATTCATTCAGGCTGCTCTGTCTCAATGCAAGAATGGATCCATTTTAAATTACTTAAGGTATTCTGAAGAGATAGATAGAGCATTTCACAGACCTTTCTCATATTCCACCCACGATAGTTAAGAAAGTCAGATCTGCTGCTCTTTGTTATTGAAGAAATGGATAATAATCCTAACATAGAGAAATCGTAATTACCATTGAACTGATCAACTCAGGTAAAGACCTTGAAGCTCATGGTATATCAGCTGAAGTTACCAAGCATGGTGGGGATGTAGTAACTGTTCTTGAGATCATGCTAATTGCCAATATCTGGAATGATTCACTAATTCTACAGGATAATTTCATAGCACATGGGAAAAAGTGCCATGTTAAATCAGTGACTTCCATACTATTTCCTTACTAGTAAATGTAAGATATTCACTAGACTTTTATTGAATCATCTATTGACATATATATATATACTCCATCATTGTCCCAGAATCTCAAAGTAATCAATCCAAAGATGTACAGATGTCTCTCCAGCCCATCTTATTCACAGCTAGTCTTAAGTGTCCTCTCAGAATACATGGATATATGACAATAAATTAGTGACAAGAGATGGTATAAGATTGTTGACATCTGATAAGATAAAGTAGTTATGTGTAGATGTATGTCTCTCTTGTTTGTCCATTCTTTCTGAAAATGATCAAGATAGGTTCCTATGATTAATTTGTTGATGGCAGGTAGCCTATCCAAGACATATATGTATGTGTGTGTATATATATGTATGTGTGTGTATATATATGTAAGTATATGTATATATATGCATGTATGTGTATATATATGTGTATGTATACATCATGTGTGCATGCACACTTACACATTGTTCAAATTGTCATTAAGCTCTACATAAAAAAATGCAAAAGTCAAAATTTGGAAACACTTTGGGCAATTTGTCAAGTAGTAGTTTAGTTCTATCAGATTATAGTTCTAACATGCTAATGCAATAAAGCTAAATGTTGTTTGTTCATGTATATCTCCTCCACCTTAAATGCCATTTCATGTCAGAAGACAAAGCAGTCCTTCATATATCCTTCAGCTAAGTGTATCAAATGAAGTGGTTGATCTAATAACTGGTAACTGTGAAAGAAATGCTTACTAGATGTGTTGATAGTATATTTAACATTAAAAAAAATATTAAATCAGTTTTATTTACTTCAAATATTTATACTACTAATAGCCCACCAATTATAGAAAATAATGAAAATGGCAGTGACAATAGTGTTGCCAGTGATTAATATTTTATTGAAGATTGAGTAATGATGATATTCAAAAAGATACGGAAAGAGATGTTATAACCAGGTGCATTGTTTACAGTGGCTCAGTTGCTAAAGAATTCAATGGACTGTCCTTCAAAATACATTTGCTGTAGTCCATGACATTTAATCTAAAGGTGATGATCTAGTTTGGTGACAGATTTGGGAAAAAAGCTTTCTCTCAAGTTGTTAAGCATGAGATGCATACTTGCAAGGATGCACTTGAAAGAAAGATTTATGTTGTTATATGCTGAAATATGTCTTTGGAAAGAATTGATCAGTATGAATTTGTAATTGCTTTTAATTCTCACCAGTATTTAACTTTATTAAAAGATCCTTGGTAACTCTTGTGAATTTTGAGCCAGTTTAGGTGCAAAAACACCAGGTCATGGTCATGCATATGATTAAAAATAAATTGATCCCTTCATAAGCTATAGTAACTGTTCAACACTGGTTTTAATGATAAATTCATTTGACTGGTCCTTGATTGAACACTAAGTAACTTCTTCAACCTGACTTGTATCCAAAAATGAAATTATCAAGAATTGGCCAAACAGCTACAATCAGCATTAAATTAACTAATATTTCGTTGCCAAACCCACCTTACTGACTCTGGTGCCAGTGGCACGTAAAAAGCACCAACCAATCATGACTGATGCCAGTACCCCCTGACTGGCTCCTGTGCTGGTGGCACACAAAAAGCACCATCTATACGTGATCATTGCCAGGTCCGCCTTAAGGGTTCCTGTGCCGGTGGCACGTAAAAAGCACCCACTACACTCTTGAAGTTGTTGGTGTTAGGAAGGGCATCCAGCTGTAGAAACTCTGCCAGACTAGATTGGAGCCTGGTGCAGCTGCTGGCTCTCCAGACAGCAGTCAAACCATCCAACCTATGCCAGCATGGAAAACGAACGTTAATCAATGATGATAATGAAATATATATATATATATATATATAGTGTATTTAAGCCAGTCCAGAGGAATAGCTGAAACCATATCTACCTTCATTTGCAACCTTTTTTGTTAGTGCCAAAAGATGGGGCAAGCCTTTTCAGAACTGGTATTTTAAAAATACCCTCCTTCTTCCAGCTCTAAATATTCCAGTAAATTTTTTTTTTTAACCAGTGAAAGCTATTTATATGGGAAGTCTGTCTATGTGCCTTTTCCACATTTAAGCAAGTTTGATAAACAATAAGTAACACCATGTCGAAAAGAGATGCATATGCTGGATAACAGTGTTCATAAGTCAGGGATTGAGAATTCCATTTTTACATTCTGGAAAAATGTTTAATGTCTCATACCAAACACTTATATATATATATATATATACAGAGAGAGGGAGAGAGAGAACTACTAAAATATTGATGATTTATGCGCGAGACGTGTAGTAGTGGCAGCAGTGATGGTAAAGAATAATGCTTGCTTATTCAATAAGGCATTTGTAAGTACTAATTTGGTGGGCCAAATTATTGAAAGGCACTATAGTATATTTGGTAATGTGGTTGGTTGTCTGGCATACTGCAGATATCTCCCATTGGCAGTTCTGTTTAGTATATGCATGGACAGATAAAGACAAATCAGTTATAAGCATGTCTCAATTCTTATTGGAATTGTCATTAGCAACTGCGTACTTTCTTTACTTGCCCGCAAATACACTGCCCATAAGCCCAATGTTACTTAATACATAAAGTACACATATTAAAAGACTATACCTATATGTATATGGTATTTTAATGTGTGTTTCATATATGCATTATACATAGTCGTTAAAAAAATAACAGTAAAAATACTTTGTTTATTGTGTCTGTCAAGAAATGATTCATAGTTTCTTTCACTGCTCAGCTGTTGTTAAATTAGGAATACTGTAGTTGGAGATATATTACTTATGCAATTCTCTCTTGATAGGGCAAAAAGATACAGTGAGTTACTTGTTGGCACGTTGATGAATAAAAACCAGTAGATTTTGCAACAGTGTAAAATTTAATAGGAAAATATAATCATTGTTATTTATGTGTGTACAATCATATTTAATACATTCATATATATTTATATGTAGTAAGATTTTTTTTGGCTGTGGAAATAGTCTTGGGAGAAAATTCTCCTCATTAACAAAATATTGAAAACACATCACTGGGCTGAGAAAGATGTCATCAGATTTGCAGGGCTATGAAAGACTGATTTAGTATTTGCAGCTGATGAAACATAATGATGCATCCTACAATCCAATAATGTATTTTCACACATTGAAGAGAATTTTTTCCTGGAGACTATTTCCACAGCCAGAAGTCCTTTCTACATCCTATATTTCATTCAGCACTGCTTCATCTGTCTCTGCAAGCTGGCAGAATCATTAGCACACCAGACAAAATTCTTTGTGCCATTTCTTTCAGCTTTATCTTCTAAGTTCAAATTCCTGACTTTGTCTTTCATTGTTTCAGGGTCAATAAAATAGATCTTTGGGGTCAATGTGAGCAGCTACCCTCCACTCCCAATCTAAAAATTTCAGGAATTGTGACTAAAGTAGAAAGGATTATTATTTATTAAGAATAGACAGTTTGTGTGGGTGAAAGAATTTTTGGATGGAGGAGGGAGAAACTTGGGTTAGAGTGATGGAATGTATAGATTAAGCCAAAGCAGAACAGCTATTGAGTTTCTTAGATAAATAGAGTTCATTGTTGTTTAGGTTCCTTTGGTAGTGACCAGAATCACTCATGCATGAAGTTAGGTTAAGGCTTTGAGAATTTGAAGCAGATGCCTTATATGAACAGTGGTAAATACACACCCTCCCAGACATATTCACACCAAGATAATAAATGTTCACACCCTAAAGTCCAAGCACTTATCTCTATACATACAATATTACATCCAGCTATATATACAGATATTCTGATACAGACACAAATAAATCAACTCATTCCACTATAGAAAATAGGAATAAAATTATGCTAACTATAAATACACACATGTTGTTGGGTAACAATTCAGAAAAGAAGTACTCAATAGAAATGTAGCATGCAGTTATCAAAGCTGGTTCAGTGACCTGTTACTCTAGACTGGCTTAAATAAACTACACATATAAAAATGTACACTCACATTTGCAAACATCACAATAAGTGCATGCAAGCAAACACACACACTCTCTCTCACTCTCTCTCTCTCACACACACACACATTCTCTCTCTCTCACACACACACTCTCTCTCTCTCTCACACACACACACACACTCTCTCTCTCTCTCTCTCTCTCTCTCTCTCTCACACACACACACACACACACACACACTCTCTCTCTCTCTCTCTCTCTCTCACACTCACACACACACACACACACACACACAAACTTCATAAATCATTACTTTGAGTTTTCATGTTGCTGATCATTGGATGGAAGTAAAACATAACATTGAAAAAAAATATTAAAATTCATAAAAATAATGAAAAATTATTTAAAAAAGGTAATGTTTCACTACAACATAAATCATTATTAATGCACTGCCAACTCCACAGATTAGCTGATTAGATGTATGAGAAAGAAAGAGAGTTGATATAGAAGGAAACAGCCTATATATATATATATACCGTGATATATTTTACCTAATTTGAACAAAATGAAGACACATATCAGAATATGCCTTTGATAAAATCAGTGATTCTCAATCATATTTTTACCTGTGGACCCCTCTGATTAATATTTTACTTGGGTGGATCCTCATAGCCATTTGATATTTACAAAAATCCTATAAGAATTTAACATGTGGACCTAGTTGAACCACTGGATAAAGTGAACACACAGATACTCACTTTTGTGCAAAGTAAAACCATAAACCACAGAAAAGATCAAACACAGACAAATGCATAATAGTTTAGATCTCATTCAAGTATTAAAATGTCTACCATTGCTCAGCAAAAGTGTTTTAACTAAAATAGTTTAAAAGTATAAAAATAATAGTGATCATGAACAATAGTATGTAAGAAGGTATAAAAGGCTGTTATTAATGATAGGTAAATCACTTATAATGGCTCATTATCAAAATCAAAACTAGTTGTGAAGCATGATGATCAACAGCCAAACAGTTCAAATTCCAACATTGATGGATTCATACCAGCCTTGTCTCTTTCAGTGCAAAAAACAAAAAAAAACTCATCACACTTACAAGCAGCATGCAATTCATGTGCTTGTAACCACTCTTAATACTAGACCTCATTACCACTGAGAATCTCTCCTGATGAACTCACATTCTGAACAGGAAATAAAAAAATTGAATCTCAAGAACTGGCTCTTTTCTTGAAAGAAAATATTTTCAATCCTCAACAATTATTGATCTTCTACAAAGTTTCTCAATAGCATATTGTTCTCACATCTGGCATAGTGCTACAACTTCATACAGGTGGACTGCAATAGAAAAGCCAGCTAACATTGATCACAGGCCTCTGGCCTGCAGACCTGCTCTCTTCTCCTTTGCCTTTTCTAATACTACTACACTTACCTCAGCTCTCTGGAGCTGGCTGGCCTTGTGTCCAACCCTCCAGGTTCTACACTTACTGCTATGTTTTTTCTTATCTCTCTAGAATATCAGCCTTGTGAAGAAATTTTCTCACTACACATATCTTTCCTGCAATCACTAACCAATATGGCCTGTCCCATCTCTCTAGAACATAAGCCATGCAGAAATCTCTCCCTGAATATATATTTCCCATTCAAACTGTTCCAACTTGGAACAGTTTAAGTAGGATACTAACAGCATCAGTCTCACTGATCTGAGAAGTCCTGCTAAAGTTGTGGGCATGATCTCACTTTCTCTAGATTTAGGTTTAAGAGAAAAAAAAAAGCATAATAATAGATATGATCTTTTGTTTTATAATAAATCTCAATACAACTATTTATTTCATTGTACCTGGGCAAGTAGGGAAGGTAGCAAATTGGAATTAAAAAATATGGGACATAACTAATTATTGTTTTCTGATATTGGTCACACATTCTGTGGGAGGATACAGACAATTAAATTGACCCTCCTTTCATTGCAGAATCTTGAAAAGCAAGGCTTACTCCCAACTTGTCAAACATTAAACCTTTATCATTTAAACCAGCCATATTTGGCCCAAATATTCTACCTACTTTATGTTTCAACCAATCAGATCCAGCCTCTCACACCTACTCTTCAATATCATTCTAAATAATCAATCACATTATCAAAATCTCCAAGCTATGGGATAATGCATGATTAATTCAAAGCAATATGAATATATAAGCAATACATTTGACAGAGTAATCTGAATGTTAAAAGGTTAAAGAAAAGAAAGCAATGTCGGTGACCCTACAAAATCCCCAGGAACCTCTTCCCTCAGACCAAACCAATGAAAAGGTCTCCCCCTCTACAGAAAAAAAATACCCTTCCACTACAATATTAGAACACATATTAATGCCTTTAATATTAGAACACAGAATAATATTATAAATATTAAAAAAATGAAATCTCATCTTGAATTCACAGGATATAAAGAATGACTTGAAATGCATTTTTTTAATAATAACTCAGACTTATCATTTCTTGTTACCTTCATTGCGTAACAACTTAGAGAAATAGACATTATTCTTCACTTTTTATTTTTTGAGGTGTAAAAAATTTCTTTGCTCAACTACGACGTGGCCACTGATACTGTTGTGACGAGATTGCAGTTGCGCTATGAAAATGTTGACATCAAGAAATCAATTAAAAGTGAATTTGACAAGTTTTTGTGTGATTTTAAATATCTAAAAGAATTCTTCTGCGATGTAATAGCTTGTTTTTAACACCCAGTCTCAACCCTCACATCAAATCACTTGCTATTTGTGCAACTCCAAAAGTAGCATCATGTAAAACATTCATTGACATTTCAAAGTTATTTCATGTATCAAAATACCAGAAAATTTGTCCTTGGCATCAAGATAATTGTTAAAATTATTAACTTTTCGTATTTTTTAATGGTTTCAAAAGAACGCAGTGAGGTTTTTTTTGCTTTCGAAGCTAATTTGGACCAGGGGAAACAACTCTTTAGTAACATTGTTGCTCTTATGAAGATTATTATTTTTAATATTAAATGAACGCGATGTGGGAGTGAGCAATTATAGTATTAAATTTCGTTGAGCTGTAATCAGATATCAGATGCTATACACAATTGTTGATACTAACATTAATTTGTCTGTTAAGGATAGACACTTAGAAAGAGTTTGTGTTTTGACGTGCCGTATCCTAACTATCAACCTGCTTAAAGAGAAAGAAAATGTTCAGCCCTATAAAGGGAGTTTATTCGGATTAAAATTAATTGAAAAATCTCTGAATAACAAAACTGAAAGAAAACATAAAATTACCTTTACTGTCATTTACCTTTACTGTAGCACCGCCTTGAGGAATTTTAGTCAAACTAATCGACCCCCGTACTTATTTTCTTTCTAAGTTTGATATTTATTTTATCGGTTTCTTTTGCCGAACCGCTAAGTTACGGGGGTCGTAAACACACCAACATCGGTTTCAAGCGGGGGGGGGGCGAAAACACACACACGATAGGCGTCTTTCAGTTTCCGACAACCACACCCGCTTACAGGGCTTTGCTCAGCCCAAGGTAGAAGACACTTGCCCAAGATGCCACATAGTGGGACTGAACGTGGAACCATGTGGTTGGGAAGCAACCTTCTTACCACTTAGTGGCGCCTACTCCTTACTACTAAAGTTCTGAAAACTATTTTGGAAATGTACATTCTTTGAACAACTTTTTTGTTTCAAGATACACATCTTGTGTTTTCTAAGTGATTTAGTTTTTAAATATAATTGGCAAATTTCATTAAAACTACTTTTAGCTAAGCTACTATTTTTGTAGCTAAGCTACTGTTTTTGTTTTAGGAAAATCATTGTTGATATATAAAAGTTTTCTTATTTTCTTATCAGAGCCCCAGCCCCCCCCCTTTTTTTTTTTACATACCCATAAGCTTTTTTATCTACTAATAAATTGCCTACAATCCACTTTGATAGTGTAATGCATGTTTTTCACATCCCATATGGTATCTAAAGCAACTATTTTAATTAATTTCAGTTACCTTGTATATGTATGCAACAAACACGAGAGTAGATCTCAAGTTGCAAGAGTAAAAAGAAAGAGATCATTAACCTCAATATATATAACTAAATAAATACAGTATCTTACTAATTGCTATATTGACATTATAAAGGCAAATGTAAACACATATTAATAGATATACATACATCCATTAATGGTTTTCAGCAGTGAGACAACTCTGGAAGAAACACTGTTTGTAAAATTAGTTGTATGGGCTCATTACAAAACTAAAAACAAATAGTCTATATATAGTTGTACAAATATGGTTGCGTGTGTAATATGTAATACAGGGAGTTGGAGAACTTGAATTATTTCAGATTATCCAAGCAATTAGTAGACGCTTTGTCTCGGAGTGTTTAATACTAAAAACAACAAGCAGAGGAGTCACCCCCATTAAGATCAGTTAAGCAAAGTTTTTGAACAATGTAGACCAAAGGGTGAAGAGAGGCGCCTTTTGATGTTGGAAGTTGTTCTGAAGTTAGCTGCTTGTTTTAGCATTACTGCATTTAAAAAGTAGAAGAATGAAAGAAAGTAATTATATTGCTAAACAAACTTATTACTTTCTAAAATAAAATTATTCATAAAAAGAAAATGTTAAAAATTATAACCCTGGACTTTTGAAATAACATCCTTACTGTAATTTAAATTGAATTAAAAAATGTTTTTTTTAGATTTCTGTTTGAAATACAAAAGTGATTGCTTTTAAGCAAGTGATTTCAAATGCAGACATAGAAATACAAATAGATGTTTCTAAAATTCACAATTAGTTGTAAAGAGAAATAGATGACACAGTGCACCAAGGTTTGATGATTTTTAAATTTCATTCTGTTATAATTTGAGCAACACTGGCAGTCTATTTTTCATGTGTACAAATGTAACATTCATAGCAGGAAGAGCATCAAACAATGCATTAATACCATGTATTCATCCAACCCATACTAGCATAGAAAAACCGTGTAAACAACATATATATATATATATATATGAGAAAAGGTTGAGTTCTATTTCATCCTTTACTTTGTGGGGTTGAAAAGGTCGATTTTTAATAAAGATTCTTCATATTTCATTAGTAGCTTACTGTTGTAAGAATTTTGCGAATATGAAAATGCTACAAGTATTAGGTGTGTTATGAGAATTTCTAGAACAAATATCCTATAGAAACTCAACAAACTGTTAAAGATGGAGAAGAGATGTTAAAAGTTTGAAAAGAATTTAATCCATGCAAACAATCATTTCAAACAGCAATATTAACATGTAAATAACATGGTAGAAAAATTAGAAATTAATTTAATTATAATTAAATTAATTACATATTACTGTTCTCCTCATTGCAAAAAAAGAATACATCAAAAAAATATTATTATTGTTACAGAAGACTTGATAGAGTGAGTGTCACATAGCATATTCGGATATACGTATTATACTCGGAATTCTTGACTATACTCATTGCAAACCCTCACCTTACTGACAGCATCCCTGTACAGGGCTTGTACAGCTCTTCCCAGCCACTCATCTATCCCTAGTTTCTGCATTGACCACCAGATAAGGGATCAGGGGGACCCTGTCAAAGGCTTTCTCCAAGTCAACAAAAGCCAAGAACAGAGGTTTATCTTTGGCCAGGTATTTCTCCTGCAGTTGCCTTACCAGAAATATAGCATCAGTAGTGCTTTTCCCTGGCACGAACCCAAACTGCATCTCATCTAAACTGACTGGCACAAAACCAAACTGCATCTCATCTAGGCTAACTCTCTCCCTAATTAGTTGGGCTATGACCCTCTCTGTAACTTTCATCACCTGATCCAATAATTTGATATGCCTGTAGTTCTATCTAAAACATCACCTTTCCCCTTGTAGCAGTTGACTGTGGTGCTGCTACACCAGTCATTTTGTACAACTCCTTCATGAACTATCTGATTTCCGATGCAGGTGACAAGACCATAACCCACACCACCCAATATTTTAAGCATCCCAGCAGTGAATCCTAATGGGCCAGGTGCTTTCTCTGTCTTCATATCCTTAATTGCTTTATGTACCTGGGTAATGTCAATTTGGATAGCTGGTCCCTCATTTGGGTCAACTTTTGGCAGACTCTCCTCCCATTCATTCTCCACATTCAGCAGTCTTTCATAATGGATTCTCCAAGCCTCTTTCTTTGCAGAATCTTTAAACGCAAAGGTACCATCATCCATGCGGACACATTTCTCTCCTATGACATCACGGTTTTCTCTCACACACTGTCTTGCAATCTGAAATACTTCAGTTCTTTGGTCATCACATTGTTGAACATTGTCAAACTTCTTTTCTGCTACTCCCTTGACTGTATATACCTGTCTCTTTGCTTCCCTTTTGGCTATCTGATACATTCTACTGCTACCCCTACTCTTCCAGGCATTCCAAATCTGTTTCTTTGTTCTAATGGCCCTGTCTACAGTATTGTTCTATTACCATGTCACCCTAGGTCTGGAAGGGACTTTGCACCAGCTACAAATTTGGTAGATAGAGCTACAAGCATATCCCTAAATCTCTGACCATGTGAAGGATTCCTAAGCTTCCAAGTCCTTCTTTTCCAGATTGGTGTGCTTTTTGGCATCCTTCAAGCCTCGAGTAAAAGTTACACTCTTCACTAGGGTGGGTCTTTGTATTTAAGAGCAACCATGCATCCCGCTGTCTTGTGAGAATGAAATCGATCTGGCAAGCAGAGTCACCTGATTGATAGGTTATCAGGAGACTAGCTGGCTTCCACACACACATATATATATACTTACACTTATATTGGCATATTATTCCCTCTTTCAGTTTGCTTGGCAGCCTGCCATTTGCAAGAAAGCTCTGGAAGAGAATCTGTAGAATTTTCTCTAGGGCATGCTTACACAATTTGAGGAGCATTGCTGGGAAACCATCAGGACCAGCAGCTGAGTTTGTGTCCACCTCATCTATCGCTAGTAGTATTTTTTTTTTTCGCTGATATTGATGCAATCCATCGTAACTGCCTCACTGGTTATAGGTGAGGCAGCAAAGATATCCAGTGGTTCGTTCACTTGTCTGTGTTCTAACGGGGTGGTAAAGATACTTTTGAACTGGTCATATTCTAGTTTTTATGCCAATGTCTGGTGTGGAGAGGCATTTCAGCCAGTCCTGTCTGAGGATCTCTTTTTGGATTGATTTCCAGTCTGCTTTGTGGAAGTTCAGATTGGAGAGATTTTTCCTTTAGTCTGTAAGTCTCTGGCTACTTTTGACCATACATAGACATAGATATATATGTATATGTATATGTATACATATACACATATGTATACATATCTCTTATTATAAAAGGCAGATTTTATCTGCCTCCCTTTGTCACTTATAGAAATCTACAATATAGGATTTCTTCAATTACAATTTACCTAGCATTTTTAAGAGTAGAATGCATCGGGTTTTGCCAGGTTCACTTTTTAAAATTTCAACCCCAATTAAGCAAAATTTACAGAAAACTCACATTCTGGTGTATGAGTCAAATGCTTCTCTTAGTGTGGTTTACACCACACGCAAACGCACACACACAGTGTGCAACGAATAAAATGAAAGTAATTCACTTTCTGTAGTGAGTGACTCTTTCACTCTGCCTCCCACTTCCTCTTTACACACATAGACACGCAAATATATAAATAAAATTGTCAGCTAACGTGCGTGTGTGTGTGAGTGTGTGTGTGTGTGCATGTTTGTGAGGGTGCGTGTGTGTGTGTGTGCGTGAGTGTGTGACAGGAAAGTTTTTTAGGACGAATATAAGACCTATATCCAAGTAGCAGAAAGATCGCCCGAAAGTGTATATAGATATTTAAATGTATTTATATATTCATCTATACACAGATGTATGTATAATGTGTGTGTATATATTTCCATAGAGGTAACCTTTCACTCCATACAAAGTTTTTTAGGACGAATATAAGACCTATATCCAAGTAGCAGAAAGATCGCCCGAAAGTGTATATAGATATTTAAATGTATTTATATATTCATCTATACACAGATGTATGTATAATGTGTGTGTATATATTTCCATAGAGGTAACCTTTCACTCCATACAAAGTTTTTTAGGACGAATATAAGACCTATATCCAAGTAGCAGAAAGATCGCCCAAAAGTGTATATAGATATTTAAATGTATTTATATATTCATCTATACACAGATGTATGTATAATGTGTGTGTATATATTTCCATAGAGGTAACCTTTCACTCCATACAAAGTTTTTTAGGACGAATATAAGACCTATATCCAAGTAGCAGAAAGATCGCCCAAAAGTGTATATAGATATTTAAATGTATTTATATATTCATCTATACACAGATGTATGTATAATGTGTGTGTATATATTTCCATAGAGGTAACCTTTCACTCCATACAAAGTTTTTTAGGACGAATATAAGACCTATATCCAAGTAGCAGAAAGATCGCCCAAAAGTGTATATAGATATTTAAATGTATTTATATATTCATCTATACACAGATGTATGTATAATGTGTGTGTATATATTTCCATAGCGGTAACCTTTCACTCCGCACAAAGTTTTTTAGGATGAAAATAAGATCTAAAGTTATCTCTAAGTAGCACAAAGATCGCCCAAAAGTGTATATAGATATTTAAATGTATTTATATATTCATCTATACACACATGTATGTATAATGTGTGTGTATATATTTCCATAGGGGTAACCATTCAATCCATACAAAGTTTTTTAGGACGAAAATATTTATATATAAAAGAAAGGTTGTGTGTCTGTCTACTCCAATTTAGATTCCTAACTACTCCCACATTTTGCGATGCAGTTTAACCAAAACCGGGTATCTTATAGTCGTGATTCATATCGAGCCCTCTGGGTATTAGCGCGCGTCTACGATGAGTCTATGATTTTACAAATAATTTACCATCATTTTTTTCCATTTTAATGCATATTTTTTTAATAAAGGGAAGTAACTCTGAAACTTCACACCAATATGCGTGCTCATATGCGACGTAATATCACATCAGCAGCATTTCCTCACACCCTCCTTGCACTTGGCGAAGGCAAAATACCAGGGGATGAAAATGGTAATATTGCCATCGATTCCATTTGTACCATTGTTAAGACGCCTTCTGATCTCAGAGATGCAGTGTTCCCAGATCTACAAGCTAATTATCAGAATATGGATTGGATTGGCAAAAAGGCTATACTGGCCCCGAGGAATAAAACTGTTCACCATATTAATGATGAAATGCTAAAACTCATTCCTGGGTAAGTCTATGTATATCAGTCTATCGATACAACTCCTGACCCAGAGGACGTCATCAACTATCCAATAGAGGTACTCAATTCCTTTGAGCATCCCGGACTACCACCACACTTTCTCAAACTTAAAGTTGGTGCCCCTATAATGCTCATCAGAAATTTGGTTCCCCCAAAACAATGCAATGGCACACGTTTGATCGTTAAGTCCTTATCTCCCACTGCAAACTTATATCAATATTTGCCTGAATAATCATCATAATTCAGTGCAATCATTAACAGTACTTTCAAGCAATTCAGCCCCGAGCAACGCCGGGCAATTCTGCTAGTATATATATATATGCATATATATATATATACATACACACACACACACACACATATATGTACAAGGACATCCTGAGAATCTTTGGTAGATTTCACTCAGTTTTGACTCAGGGCATGTGTAAAATAATAGCACCACCTGGGTGAAGTCTTTTAAGTCAGTTATGTCTTCAAACACCATAGTTAACTCAAGTAGGAAGTTGTTGTTAGTCAAAGTATAGTCAGCTGTTGATGGTTGGGCTAGTATTTTTTAAAAAATTTTCCTTATATCATTTGAAGGTTAGGGTTATATTCTGATGCCGGAGACAGCTTTACATATCCACATTTGGGCCTATTGACAATTTTGTTGCTGCTAAATTTTCATTTGTTGCTCTGCTTGCTTATTTGATATCCTCTTATAACTGTTGCTTCTTCTTCTATTCACTGCACCGCATCACCCATCACACCCTTACTAGTGACCCTTCCTACAATGATTCATCACACACCCCTTCTTTCTCTTACCAGCAAATATTGTTGCTGTCATTAGTGTTTCTTTTTCATCACAATGCCTGATTAACAAGATATTGCATTGAATTTATCGATGTTGATGCATTTACCCTCTTCTTCTGTCCAACATCTCTCCCTCACCTTCAGGTTACTCTTTAACTGATAGTCATCACTCTCTTTCCATTACCATCTCAGCTACCCATCACCTGTGCCACTTAGCATTACCATTCCCTTCCATATTGCTCCCAGTTGTCACTATTCCTCACTCAAGCACTCTTTTACTTCATACATGTAGTTAACATTAGTTGTGTCCCCCATTACCCTATGTCATGACTGTCTCTCTCCCATTACAATTTACCTTTGATACTTTGTCACTTCCAAAACACTGTCTCACCTATTTCTCTCTCTTTCACACCATTACCTCACTTGCTGACTCCCTTTCATACGTTTTTTTTTTCACCCTTGCACCTAAGTTCATCTACAATCACCCTCTATTCTACTCATCATATTGGTTATGTTAACCTGAACAAACAAAGGCAATGGAGAGCAGTGAAAATCCCCTTCTGTTTTGCAGATACAGAGTATCTTCACTCATACTGATGCCATGATAAAATATACCAAGTACACTCAGTAAATCAGTTGATGTTAGGAAATGGCTCCCCACACCTAAGGAGAGCAATAACTTTGAATAAGAATTGACTCAAATCATCATGCCCTATGAAAACCATGCTAGCATAGAAAGTACAAGTAAAATGATAATGGATAATTATTTTATTTGAATAGTTAATTGCAACTTTCTTCAGAAAAAGAAGGGGTGGGACTTTATACCTTTCTTTTCCAACTTGACAGTTAGTTGTAGTAAGAAGAATGAATGTTCAAACATGAAAATGGTTGTGCTAACTTGAATGAAAAACTGATTGTAGTGGTTTCCTCATTATAATCAATATTTTAGTATTGGAACCTGACTTAAATGCTATTGGAAATGTATGGCAGTTCATTAAGATTTCAAGAACCTTTAAAAGCAAGGAATCTCTGTTGGAAGCAATTATAGCAGATTAGTAGAAATTAAAACCTGCACTGTTGGAAAGCTTGCTGACAATTTCATTAAAATGCATTTTGAAAATAACTACAAGATAATCATGCTAAAAGCATCAAATACTAACTCTGCTGTTAAAAACAATATTTTTTTAAATAATAGAAATAATTGATTTCAGCAAAATGAACTTTTCTTTAAAATCAAGAACTCTGTAGGTGGAGGAGATAGCAGTGGTGACAGTGATGACAGTAAATTCTTTCTACTCTAGGTGCAAGGTCTGAAATTTGGGGGAGGGGTTTGTCAATAACATTGGGCTCAATACTCAGTGGAAACTGCACAATGGTGAGCTACAGATTGAAGATTTTTAATCAGAAGTTTTTCTACTTATACCTATGATTTCTGAAATCAAAATAGGATACATTGTCCCAGATATGGAATCAGCACTTAATAGTAGATATTGTAGGGTCTTGTAGAAATATTACTTGAATTTGAAATAAATGTCTACTTAGAGTGAATTTTTTTTTATTGTGATTTAAAGTATGAACTTCCAGTAGAGATTGCTAGAAATCATAATTCCATGTACATACAGAGCATCGTCCATGTGAAATGCAGTTGACATAAAGTTATCAGATCTTTCTACTGAAAGTTATAGTAAAATCTTTTTACTAGCAGTGAATACCTAATGATGTTATCTGTGGACAAATGCTTGAAAATAAGTTAGCACTATGATATTTAAAGTAAGTTTCTTGCAACATCTACAAGTTGTTTTTCACCAAATAAATCCCCTTTATACTGTTTAGAAATTTGTGTGACGTTTAGTATGATGAACCTATATTTGTAAAGAATTCTTTCAGTGGAGACGTGCAGATTATACGACGGATATGATAATTGTGATGTTTTATAGCAGTAAAATTGTAAACACTACAGGCTGAAGAATATCATATTTAGTATAAATCAAAGTACATAAGTTTTAATCTACCTGATTGTAACCGTAGGTTGTTTCATCATTTTTAAGCAGTTGATGTATCCAATAGTTATAACAATGATGACTGTTTAATGAGCTAATGATTACAGTTACTGAGATAGTTTGGTTTAAGAAAGTAAATAAAAGGCATCCCACTGTAAATTAAGCAATTCAGCAATGATTAAGTTTAATTACATATCCAATCTAGACTAGAAATACACCTTAAAATCTTCACGATGGTGTTTGTTTATAAAGAATTTATACATCTAATTACTAAGAAAGCTTTTGTGGGGTGGGCGTGAGGTGTGTCTTACTGATAATGATAATTTACAATTTTTTTTAAATAGCATGCTTAAATTAATTACTACTTACAGAATTCTATTTTGCCATTGATGTTTAGTATTTAACAAACTTTTTATTTCATTTGATTTTATTTTGTTTTAATTGCTTGTTTTGCTCATGGACAGTATATGTTACCTGTGAATGGGTGTTGTAAAATATAATTTAAATTGTTTTTCTTCAAAGTTCATTTCTTGAAAAATGCAATGTTTCTTCTTGAAAAAATGTAAATGAGAGAAAATATAAAATTATTTTCTGTTTGAAATAAATTCTGTTTTTAAATTCTAACATTTTGTTTTTTTTCGTTTTTCTTTTTCATAATTCAATACCCGTGCCTACTCATGTAGCAGTAAGTAACTATTTTTATTTGTTTTTATTTATTTTTAAACATTTGAAGTGTTGAGCTACAATTCATTCATGTCTTTATCTGATATACATGGTCTAATGATTTTAACTATCAAACAATGTGTGTGTGTGTTCCACTCATAAAGAATTTTTCTGAATGATTGGTTAGTTTTGTAATATTTTTTAACTTGACAAAAGTCCTCTTAGATAAAAAAAAAAAAAAACTTGTAAGAGATGTAAAAATGTAGCAATTGGAAATAAACTTGGTTCTCTGAGAAATTAATAGACTACCAATTGTTTAAAAAAAGATTTTTGTGGGGAAACTTTTATCTTTTATTAAATAGCTGAAAAGGCTAGTTATCTTAAAACTCAGAGTTCTTGATTCTAGAATGTATTATATTACTCCCAACACATTTCAATAAAACCCTTTGGAATTGGTTCTCTGCCTATTTTTTTCTTGCAGCGATCAATTTCCAAATGTTTACATTTCACTCTACATTGATCTCAACAATGTAGAAGAGTTGGCAAAAGTCACATGCAATGCTCTTTTCTGATAGAAAATTGAAGGAAAAAAAACTTTGGTCTTTTGTCAAGAAAAATTGTTAACTTTGGCTACATTCAGTTTAGTTTGGTTTATGTTGGATATAATCATCTTGGCATAGCTTCATCACACACTAAATAATGTTCTACTTCTCTTAATGCCATGCAGTAATTGCTTGGTAGAATTGATTGATCCTAGCTCCTGACAAATTAGGAAACCTATCAATCATTGGTTTTGTCATTGACTTTTTACAAAAATCCAAATCGTGTTTTCACTAAATTTCACTGTGGCTCTATCTGGGATCCTATAAGCTTGTCACTTGCCCAAATGTAATCCCACTCCTTCCTAGACATGTGATGGAAAGCAGGTGTTTTTATTTTTCTACATGATGATGATGTTCATCATCATCATCATCATCCTTTAACATCCATTTTCCATGCTGGCATGGGTTGAACAATTTGACCAGAGTTGGCAAGCCAAAGAGCTGCACCAGCTGATTTGGCTTAGTTTCTGTGACTGGATGCCTTTCCTAGTGCCAACCACTTTACAGTGTGTGCTGTGTGCTTTTAACATGGCACTGGCATGAGCACTTTTAAATGGGACTCAGCAAAAGGCTGATTTTGGCAGAGAACTGTATGTATAAACAGAAAATATATATAAGTATATTAAAGTATTTAGTTCTGAGATTTGTTCACTGTTGGTTATGTGCAATTTGTTTACATGGTTATAAAACTTAATGCTTGGATATGTACTTCATAATCTAGGGTTTGGTTTTAATTAAGTAAAAAATATTGAAACAGTTTCAAAAATAAGGGAAATATAAAAAAAATTGGGAATATTAAAGAAAAGAAATGCATGTGAAATATGGGCAACATGAAAGGTATTAAAATATAAAATTTCTACAATATTTTTAAGTAAATTGAAGTGTTGTTTAAATTGAAACAATAGTTGAATTTCCAGTAAATATACAATCAACAAGTTCAGTTATCTGTAATGGCTATTCTTATAACCATTGTTATTAAACACTGGATCAATATGTGTGTAATTCTTAATGTTGGTACCTATATACTATCATTATTAGAAAATTAGAGCTACAGGTTTGAAATTTCTGAAAATTATTGAAATTTCTTCATTTCAGTATGCAGTCTGAATTTTTAAAATATGTCAAAAACAGTTATGAGGAAGTGTTCTGAAATTTTATTAAATAACAATGGAAACATAGTAGCTGTGTGTTTAGATAACTAATATTAGCCACCATTGGGTAAAAGAGAAAATAAAATAAAAAAAAAAAGCAACATCTTTAGTTGAGAAGCACTCACACACACGTGCACACACACACATATATTTACACAGAAAATAAAGCAATAATAATTTTATGATTAGTCATAGTGGTTGTTGTTTATCCCCAAGTCAGCTCTGATTGTACTGACTTGCAGCTGTAACCCTGTCATTGTAGTCTCCTTAGTTGTATTTGATTTCAGCTTAGCCTTTGGTAGTTTTTTGAAATGTATTTGACTCTAGGTAGGAGTTAAGTGCACATTTTAGATTAGAATTGAGAAAAGCACAATGGCTGTGAGGCTAATATACTGGATTACATGAGCATATTTTGAAATCTTACATTAGTTTATAATTTTTGCCTCTCAACAAAAGCCTCCAGCTTGTTTAACTGACAAAAAAAGTGTTACTATCTTACTACAAAGGGAATCCAGCAATAAAATATTACAACAAAAAAATAATTTATAAGCAAGGAAAGAAAGATGTGAAACATGAAAAAAAGTATTAAAATAAAGCAATTTAATGAAATACTCATAAATGATTCATATAGTCAATTCTCCTAACAAATAGTTGGCAGTTGCCTAACAAGTACTTGTTTCAGTTATTTTTTTTTTGTTCTTTATTGTTTTCCTTGAAAACAATCATTTGATTTTTTTCACCTAATGAATGCATGCAAGTGTTGATTCATAGCATTTGGTAATTATAACCAGAAAATTTCTGTGTTAATGTTTATATGCAAATAAGAAACAGTAACTTAATCTGTTTCTCTCATGATCAATAAATCTGAACTGTTGTGGGTCAAAATGATTTAGTAACTTCCTATCTTAAAACAAAGTTAGATTTAAAGTTTCTAGATTCCTATTTCTTTACTACCCACAAGGGGCTAAACACAGAGGGGACAAACAAGGACAGACAAACAGATTAAGTCGATTACATCGACCCCCAGTGCTTAACTGGTACTTAATTAATCGACCCCGAAAGGATGAAAGGCAAAGTCGACCTCAGCGGAATTTGAACTCAGAACGTAACGGCAGACGAAAATAAGGCTACGCATTTCGCCCGGCGTGCTAACGATTCTGCCAGCTCGCAGAAGTTTCTAGTTTCGCTTAAAGTTTCTAGATTCTGCTACCTAATTGTTCGATGGGAACAATAGGATAGTCAATATAAGCATCAAGTGTCAGAGGTTAATTAGTTATTGAATGTGAGTTCAATCCCTGGATCAGGTATGTTACTTTATTTGAAACATAACAAACTAGTAGTAGAATAATTAATAAGGAGAACATCCTGATTCCTCCCATCCATGCTTTTATAGTGCAAAGTGTCATGTATGTCCTCTACATCAAGAAACCTGTTCTAGCTCATTTCAGTTTTTAATGCCTCATTACCTAGTATAAATCTGTCTCTACTGTAACCCTACCCAGTTAAGGGAGTATCTTGGACCTGCAAGCTACATGACATCCTCAAAGCACCCAATACACTCTGTAAGGTGGTAGCTGTTAGGAAGGGCATCCACAGCTGTAGAAGCTATACAAAAGCAGACATTGGAGAATGACGCAGTCCTCCAGCATGTTAAATCCTGTCACCTATATCAGCTTGGAAAATGGATGTTAAAAGTTGATCTCACCCCCCCCCCCACACACACACACATTGGGCTTCTTTCCAGTTTTCACCTCCAAATTCTTTCAAAACTTTGGTTGATCTGAAGCTATATTAGAAGACACTTGTCTAGTGCCACATAGTGGAACTTACCCCAAAACCAGATATATATATATATAATATATATATATATATATATATTCAACAATATAAGGAATGGCCCTGATAGGCCATTCGACTCACTAGAAAGAGCAGCCAGACTCAAACCGCTAAATAGTTGTAATTCTGAAATTGGAAGAGAAATAAAAACATTTACCCTTACTATGCATAGTCCAGAGATGAAAAGGGTAAATGTTTTTATTTCTCTTCCAATTTCAGAATTACAACTATTTAGCGGTTTGAGTCTGGCTGCTCTTTCTAGTGAGTCGAATGGCCTATCAGGGCCATTCCTTATATTGTTGAATGTATATTATATAGTCTTCGACTATCTTTTCTTTCTCACTAGACTGCTGGTAGCGGAGAATTTTTTCTAGAATTTTTTTGCTACCCTTATATTTATTAATTATATATATATATATATATTTTTTTTTTTTTTTCCGCTGAGGTCGACTTTGCCTTTCATCCTTTCGGGGTCGATAAATTAAGTACCAGTTACGCACTGGGGTCGATGTAATCGACTTAATCTGTTTGTCTGTCCTTGTTTGTCCCCTCTATGTTCAGCCCCTTGTGGGCAATTAAAAAAAAAAAAAAAATTATATTAATTATATATATATATACATATATATATATATATATATATAAGCTCAGGCATGGTCGTGTGGTGAAGAAGTTTGCTTCACAATCATGCGGATTTGATACTTTGGGTAAGTATCTTCTATCACATCCCTCAGCCAGCCAAAGCAATCTGAGTGAATTTGAAAAGAGATGGATAAAGAAGCTTGTCATACACACAAAACATCCTAGTCATCATTTAACATCTGCTCTCCATACTGGCATAGCTTGATGGTTTGATAGAATTGGTTTGTACAACTGGCCACCCTTCCTAATGCTAACCACTTTACATAGTGTACTAGGTGCTTTTTTGTGACACTAGCACTAGTGAAGTCACATTATAGGGTGACCTCACTAGTACAGGGCCTAAATATGCCCCTGTAATTGAAGGAGAATAAGAGAGGGGAAAACTGTAATGATTTTAGGTTAGGTATTGAGAGAGGATACAGAATGATGAGAGAAAGAGATCTATAGTTGTGAGAGGTTGGTAGTGGAGAGTATGAAACATTATGGGGAAGGGAGTAAGGGAGTATTGAAAGAACATTGAGAAAGAAAAGGATTAATATAAGTGAGAATGAGAGGGAAAGGGTGATGTGTGGGTTGTGTGAGGAGGGAGTCCAAAGCTATATTGCATTATAAGGGCAAATATAGGCAGAAAGTGTGAGGAAAAGAGAACATGAGAGAAAAAGAGTAATGAGGAACCAGAAAAAGTCATTAATAGAAAGGGAGGTGTTTGGATTGTGATGTGTAAGTGAGAGCATTGAGGTGGCACAGAAACTGCAGGGAGAGAACAGTGAGAGAAAAAGAGACAGAAGAGGAGTGATGGGCCAGTGAGTATTACAGGTGGTGAAATGAAAGATATGAAAGGGTGATGATTGAAGTGAGGGGTGGGGGGAGATGGGCGGATTGGAGAAAGTAAGTAGAGGTAGAGTGATGAGGATGAACCAGTTGAGTCTTTCACACATAGACCTAGTACAGGATGGAGGTGGGATAGAGTGATTGAGGATGACATTCAAGGTAGGGCTGGGGCACTTAATAATTTATGAGTTTTATAGATGGTATGGTGATAAGAGATGAAGGGATATGGGTGATAGAGCAAAGAGCTGATTGAAGTAAGTGGGAGAAACAAATGAAAGAAGGAAGGTGATCCAGATACTTAAGAGGTAGAGGTCAAAGTTGCTGAGGGTGGCAGCAAATATAGGCTTGGCAGGATACATATACACAAATATACACACTGGAGATCTCAGCCTGTATTACTACTATTATTCAATACACATTTCATCAGGGGTAACCATGTCTTCTGCAGCACCACATATCGTCAATCAATACATTCCTTTGTCATTTCCTCTGCGAGATACAGTATTTTACAGGTCAGCCTTCACCAATTTGTCCAGTGTCTTTCTTGATTTCTCTCTTCTATGGGTTGCACTAACTTAGAATGCAAGGCACTTGTGTATATATACACATATACAATATAATGCAAGATATTGTGTGTGTGAGTGTGTGTGTATCTTTTATCATTTACTTGTTTTAGTCATTAGACTGCAGCCATGCTGGGGCACTGCCATGAAGAATTTTTAGTTGAATGAATCAACCCAAGTATTTAATTTTTCTTTTAAGTCTGGTACTTATTCTATCAGTCTCTTTTGCTGATCTGCTAAGTGACAGGGATGGAAACACACACTACAGGCTTCTTTCAGTTTCCGTCTTCCAAATCCACTCTCAAAGTTTTGGTTGGTCCAAGGCTATAATAGAAGACACTTGCCCAATGTGTCACACAGTAAAACTGAACCCAGAACCATATGGTTAGGAGCAAACTTCTTACCACACAGCCATGCCTGCACCTATAGATATGTTTAGGATTTTCTTATAAATGTTTTCAATTTCCTACATGCAGCTACATAAGTGCATTATAAGTTTACTTCACACCTACATGGTTACAGGTTCAATCCTACTGCATAACACCATATGTATCTTAAATCCTTAAACCTGTGTATGTTTGTTTCCTATTATAACTCCGAGTCTACTAATGCCATGTTAGGGAATTTGGTAAACAGAAACTGTAAGAGGTCCATCGTGTGTGTCCATGCATGCATGGATGTGTGTCAATATACATTCCACGTTTGTCACCATTTGAGCAAAGTGGTGTATGCTAATCTTGATATTCCTTGTTGACATGCACACATCATCATCATCATTTTACATCTGCTTCTTGCATGCTAACATAGGCTGGACAGGTTATCATGGTCCTTATTAATTCTTGTTTGGAGTTACTTTTCTGTCATTTATACATGCTAGCATTACAAATCATACTTTCATATATTTCATAATCAAGGCTCATCTCTTATTATCATGCAGTATTGCATATTTTACATAAGCATCACGTAAACTACCCTCCACGCTGAGAGAAACTTTTGTTGCCAGCACAGGTAACCATAAAATATCACACTTGTAAGCAAGCATCATGAAATCTGCTCTTAATTCTAAAAGAAACCTTTTGTTGTCAGCAGAGCAAATAGTTCCATATGCCATTCCTAACTCTGAAAAGTATGCTTTCAAAACACCCATCTCCACTACTAATCAGGTCACCGAGTTAACAAAAGCTATCAACTTAGCAGGAGCCTTCTGAGCATATGAAGGGGTCTATTTCATGTTTACTGTTACTGCTAACTAATCTTGCACATCTGCCACATAGAATACCATTTCTGTCAGCCTGCATGTGATCCCACATAATATACACACTCAATCACATATACACACACTTAAGGGGCTTCTACCAAATTTCACTTGCAAGGCAATAGTGGAAAACACTTGCCCAGGTTTCGCAATGAGATCAAAAACCCAACACCACATAACTACACAGCAACCTTATTAATCACACAGCTATTCCTGCACCTATACTAGCCACAGTCCCCAAATGAATTCAGCATACGAGAGGGTGATTAATCCCAATTTGTCCAATAATATACTAAAATTTTCATATCGATTTTACTTGGTATTTGAAATTCATTCAGTCACACAGTATATTCACATATGAAATAGCTACTTTTGTCTGATTATTACCATTCTGTTGCAAAGAGCCAACTAATTTTCCATCTCACACCTTTACTGTTCTAATTCTGTGTGAACTTGTTGCACACAGTTTGACAAACCATCTTGAAAATCCAGCCTTTGATTTTTGTGGAGTTTTATTGTAAATACATGTTTTGTGGTGAAGTAATATGAACCTATTCATTTGAAAACAACCCTTGAGAACATCTCTTCATCCATTGTTTATCAGTTCTATAAAAATCTATTTATAACCTACTGGATCTCACACATGCATTTCAACAAGTATTCTAGCTATTCAATCAATGAAATTACCAACTCATTGATTTGCTGTTTAACCAGTTGAGTATTCCACAGGCATTTATCTTTAATGTAATTTTTAGAAATTTGCATGTGTGTGAGGCAGTCATGGTCAGCTCTTTGAATTTAAGGTACAATCTGTCAAATAGACTTCCACACAGTGACCATAGACTCACTTTTCACTTAAAAGGCTTGGATCAACCTAAGGCTTTGATACAAAAGGCACTTGCACATAAAATCATGCAGTAGGTTTGAACATTAGGTCCTAATGATTATGAAGTGAATGTCTTAACAGCTACAGGCTATTCCTGCATATTAATTCAGGCTTGCTAAGATACCCCACCCACTAGATTGAACACAGAGCTTCATACTAAACATTTGGTCATACATGCAAACAAACAAACACCCTATACATGTAAGGTAAAATGCTGGGTATCTAATTACATATCAATTGATTAAAAATACTATAGTAATTGGATTGTATTTAAACACGATAAAGTACATTGTTTTGTTTTCTTTAATGTTTCGATGAAAACTAGATATAACACATCATTTTTGTTTCAAAATGGCTGATTATTTCACTCACAAGGTCCTTTTCTATATTCGTATTAAGAAATTCTTGAATTCTGTCCTCACCCAGTTAAGGGATCTGGCTGCTGTTTGGAAGGAATTAAGACACTACTGACAGTACCAGATATGCAAATGGAAAGACCCATTCTTAGGCAACACAATGATGCTGAAAATCATTCAGTGCTTTAAGCTTGAGTGAATTACAGCCAATTTTAAAAAGCTCTTACAAGGCCAACAGTTTTGAGCAGAGAAATAGTCAATACCATTGACTTCAGTACTTGACAGTTACTTTATTTTATCAACCCTGGAAGGATGAAAGGCAAAGATGATCCTAGTGGGAATTGAATTCAGGTCATAAAGATACAGAACAAATATCACAAAGCATTTTTTCTGACACTCTAACAATTCTGCTAGCTCATCACCTGTAATAAAGTTTCACATTTAAGCACAAGGTTAGCAATTTTGAAGGGAGGGGTTAGTCAGTACTTGACTGGCACTATATTTCATCATCCCTAGAGTGATGAAAAGCAAAGTTGGCCACAGCAGGATTTGAACTCAGAACATAAAGATCTAGAACAAATACTGCCAGGCATATTTTTCACCACTACTAATTCTATCAGTTTGTCACCTAAATAGTAATTAAGATATTGCACGTGTGTGTGTGTGTGTGTGTGGTGTGTGTGTGATAGCATGAGTAAATTGAAAATATGTGGATTAAGTGATTATTACCATAATTCTGAGAGAAATCATCGCAATACCCTTAGTTTGTTCATGGACAAAAACGTTTTTGTTAGCACATACCCTATTTTACCAATAACAATAAAAAGCTGTTAATCCAATACATTATCATCCTACTTACCTTTATTTGTCTCTCCTCTTTGACAGTCCTCACCACATGCATGCTCACGTTAAAATACATAAAATATTTTTTAAAAAGTTTTCTTACTTTCAGAATGGCAAGCTCACTAATGTTACAACATTAAAGTAGAGCTTGTATGGTATTGATAGGTGACAGTGAGCAAACTGATGTCCTTATGTATAATCTTGATAAATTTTCCTTGCACGTGCAGGGTATCATTTTTCTCAAAATGCTTATAGTTCAGATGTACTAATTACCTGCTCTATAATTTCATTTCACCTTTCATGGTATAGAGAAATTATATCTTTACAGTTTTTCTATACTACAATATATGAGGTGTTGACAGAATTTCATTAGTTACTTATTACCATGGACTTGCAAAAGTAATTCTAAGTAATCCATTTGTTATGTTTACATTGAATCATTTTTGTACAGTGGTGTGAAGTGTTCAATCCTAGTTGGGTGTAATTATATATATCTATATTACTTTATAGTAGTAAATTTTGTTGTAAATAAATTATTTTTCTTCCTCCCCTCCTTAAGTGATCTAACAATTTCACAATTTTTAACTTTACATTTGCAGTTATTTATTGAATATTAATTAACATATTTTAATTACATAATAATATTTCTTGGTGTTTATAGGGTGAAAAGTTGACAAAAAAATTTGATTTTAGTAATTAACCCTTGCCCACCCTATGATCTCAAGAGTTCAAATCCTACTGTGGTTAAATAAGCACATTGGAATCAGTTCTTTTTTACTACTTGTGAAAAAGTGGAATTGAACCCTGTATCTTTGGATGATTTGTTGATTGCTAATGGAGGAAATCATTTTCAATTGGCCTTGATTCTTGTCAAAGGAAATTACAATTTTTGTTGCCATTAGTCATCAAGAGAAGAGAAACTAGCTCAAGTTTCAGCTATTATAGTAGAGACATTGTTTTCTTACATCAGAGTACAAACTTTAGGTTTACATAAGAGCAGGATGTAATGGGATTCATTTCTTTCCTCATAAGTTATCGTTATAAATAAAACTAGAAAATATTAACTCAGAATCAAAATAGGGTTATTGGCATAGCTTTTGAGAAACATTCTTTTTCTCTTTAGTACTTATATAGATAATTTCTTCATAGACCAGTAACTATGTATTTCTCTTTTACTACTTGTAAAGAAGTGGAATTGAACCCTGTATCTTTGGATGATCTGTTGGTTGCTAATGGAGGAAATCATTTTCTATGTGTCTGGTGTTGTGGTTATGTAGTCACAAGTTAGCCACAATGAAACAAATTTGTGGCATGCTGGTATTTAACCCAACTTAGTAGTTTCTTTCATGTGTATTACTATTCGTGATTGTAAAAGCTAGTTTGAGAAATAAGGTCCATCCAATGGCATTACTATATATGATCAAGGGTGGACTGCTTTCAGATGTGCTGGGAGGAAATTTGGAAAGGTTTTGAGCATAGCTAGGAAGTGGTAGGATCATCCTTTGATATGCAGGTAGGTTTAAATCAACATGGATGAAATTCCTTAGTTTTACATTTATTTTTGATGAGAACATGTGATCTGATTGAAACAAAACATGATGACTGGCATCTCTAAAGCCATTTTATTTATGGATGGCTATCTGGAAGATAAGTGAATAAATAAAGAGAGGAGTAAATAGATAAGCAGATAGATATAGATAGATTGGTTTATAGATAGATGTGTGTGTGTGTGCATATATATATATATATATATATATATATATATATATATATATAATGTGCTTGAATCAACTTTTGTGAATTATATATATATATTGTTGTATTTAGGAATGGTCATTTTGCCAGTTTAGCCAATAAAAACACACGCACTATATATTTGGTGTTACTTTGCGTTATTTATATTTTACATTAATCTTAATCTTATTTCGGCCAGAGTTCTAAACTGGCAAAATGACCATTCCTAAATACAACAATATCTGTTTCAACACATGATTTCACATAAAAAATCTTGCAAAACAAATATATAAACGTGTGTGTGTTGTGTGTGTGTGCGCGCACACGTGTGTGTGTGTGTGTGTGTGCTTGAATCAACTTTTGTGAATTTCTTGAGCTTTGCATTCGCTGTTTTGATGAGAACATATTCCAGCCATGAGCACCACTTTTTTTTTTTTTTAGATAGGTAGGTGAATAGATATAAAACTGAGAAAGAGGAACTCAGACAAATTGGTAGACATATAGATAGGTAGATAAATACGTAGATGGATAAATGCATAGATAGATATATAGACAGACAGATAGATGGGGTGGAAGTTAGATACATGGGTAGACAACTAGAAGTAGCTAGACAGACACAGAAGATCAAATGAGAAATGTGTTTAAAGCATTTCAGAAGTTCTTGATTATCATACTTAACATTTTGATAATGTGTCCCAATGGGTTAGATAGATGTATGACTGCAATTTCTAGCAAATGGATTTTGAAACTTAAGTTACATTTTCTGTCATGAATCCATCCCAGCATGAAGAATTTGAAAAATATCTTTGAAATTAGATACATGTTTGTGTGCGGTTATGTATATGTTTACATAATTAAGCAATACAATATTGTCATGTGATGCACATGCAGTAGCTATCAGATATTAACCCTTTTGTTCGTATTCTATTTAAATACAGTCTTTGTTTCAGCTAATTTTGAAAATAATGAGTAATTTAGTAAAATAACTTTGCCATTGTTAAGCTGGTGTTTGGAACACGTATTAATATGAAATTTTGATGAAAGGTTTTAATTTAGACTGCATTTAAAACAAGAAGTTTGGCTCATAGAATTAGAGGCAGTCTCAGACAGGTTGGTAACAAAAGGGTTAAAAGTGCTGCTGCATAGAATGTGTGCCATGTCCTCAGGTATCATACCAGCAACAAAACCAAAACCATAACAATAGCTACAAATGTTATGTTTGATTAAGTTTATCATTCTCATTGACATGCAAACTCAAAACAAAACACATTTCCCCATGAATATCAAAGAAAAAAAAGTTTATCTCAGTGCTTGAGGTTTACCATATATGACGAGATTGGATACATAATAATAGACCTCGAATTATTGGGGTATGCCATTGATGAGGTCATGAATAGCAATGAAAGATCTCTGACTAAACAACTGATTGATTGAGCGAACTATTAATCATGCAGTAGTGAACCTATTTTTTATACTGCCATCTTTTGGAATCAGTCAGGTGATACTGGAAACAACATTAGTAAAATTACAAATTATACATAGATGTATGGGTGATAATGTGAGGAGAAAAGATAGGAAAGAATTTAACCATGTCGCATTCAGATTATTCTGTTAAACATAATGCCTATTTATTCACATTCATATCATATCATCATTTAACATCCGTTTTCCATGCAGGCATGAGTTGATAGTTTGACATGGCGCTGTTGAGACTCCAGTTGTCTGTCATGGCATGGATTTTATGGCTGGATGCCCTTCCTAACACCAACCACTTCACAGTGGGTACTGGGTGCTTTTTATGTGCCACCGACACAGGTACACTCATACAGCACTGGCACAAGTGCATTTTATGTGACACTGGCACTTGTAAAGTACAAACCTGTATGTATAAATGACAGGAGTTTTACTTAGCTTGGTGTGTCTTCTCAAGTACAGCAAATTGCCAGAACTCCCAGTTATTTGTCATTATCTTAGTGATGCCCAACACCCAAAGATCCTTTCTCACCACTTCCTCCCATGTCTTCTTAGGTTTACCCTTCCCACAGGTTCCCTCCTCAATTAGAGCTTGGCACTTCTTTATGCAGCTGTCCTTGAATTAATCATGAATTATCTCATAACTTCAAAATTTCAATATGGTAATTTATTTTTAGAATGACATTGTAGAGTAGGAGTGAGGGGCTAGATTTGGTTAGTTTGAATATAAAACAGGTAGAAATATTCTGGCCAGGTATGGCTGGTTTAAATGCTAAAGGGTTTAGTCTTTTGTAATAATTTTTACAGTCATCTATTGAATGACTTTTCTGAGTTGGAGGAATTTTATAGAAATATTTGTTAGAACTCTTGTTGAAATTATGAACGCAGACTTTATCTAGTCTTTAGAAATGTAACGCAGCTTCAAACCAATATTTCAATAAGCTTTGCTCTATTCAGAATGTCATTCTCTCCATATATATAGGCACAGGCATGGGTATGTAGTAAAGAAATTTGCTTCACAACCACATGGTTTCAAGTTCAGTCCTGCTGCATGGCATGTGTCTTCTACTATAGCCCAGTTGACAGAAACTGAACGAAGCATTGCATGCTAGGGCACATAGCCTTGATGGTTTTAGTCAAAGAAATTGACCCCCAATACCTTTTATTTTTACTGAACTGCTAATTTGCAGGAACTTTAAAAAATCAACACCGATTGTCAAGCAGTGATAGGGGACACACACATGCACAACAGGCGTCTTTCAATTTCCGTCTACCATATGCACTCACAGGGCTTTCAGTGGCCCAAGGCTATAGTCTGAAGTCACTTGCCCAAGGTGTCATTCAGTGGGACTTGACCTGAGCTCCATGTGGTTGGGAAGCAAACTTTCTACCACACAGCCATGTCTGTGCCTCTAACATTCATCTTGAGAAAGCATTTCATATAGCCATATAGTGCTAAAAAGCACAAATTATCGGTAGCAGGCAAAAAGTATCCAACAGCAGTTGTAGAATAACTAAATCATGATTTCTGTGTCTTTGCATGTCATCATTGTTGTAAATGAATGTCATTTATTTCTCTTATTCTGTGGAAACATGTCTGGCTTTGGGGAAATATTACCTTGTCTGGAAACAGGTAAGGGTTAACAACATGAAGGGCATCCAGCCATAGAAAATCTGCCATATAAATTCTGTCCAACCCATGCAAGTATGGGAAAATGAACGTTAAAACATAAATGGTGATGTATATAATGTGCATGTGAGATGGACTCATACGCACATAAATTTCAACATATAAGCAACCAGCTGTTTGATCAACAGGAAAATCTATTCATTGAATTAATATGCAAAGCAGCTGGATATTCCACAGACACTAGTGCTGGTGCCACTTCTCATGCTAGTGCCATGTTAAAAGCACTGGTGATTGTGCCACATAAAATGCAGCTAGTACACACTGTGAAGTGGTTGGTGTTAGGAAGGGCATCCAGCTGTAGAAACCCTGCCAGAACTGACAGTGGAGCCTGGGTCAAACTGTCAAACCCATACCAGCATAGAAAACGGACGTTAAATGATGATGACTAGTAACACAAGTGTAACAAGGCTGAACTTTTGAACTACAATTAACTCACAAGGCGATGGCAAGTACACTTGCTCAGGTTGCCGCACAGCAGGATTGGAACTCAGGTCCTCGTAGGCTCGAAGCAAATTTCTTAACCACTTAGCCCTGCCTGTGTACACACACACACACAAAACACGTGTGTATATACTTCCATATATACCTATGTGTGTGTGTATATATATATATATATATATATATATATATATATATATATGCCGTGTCTTTTATGTATATATGTGTTTACGTATGTATGAATGTAGCTAGATGTATTGTATGTGTATATATTGTATATGTCAAAATAACGCTTATATAGTCACGTAAAAAAAAAATCACCAACAATAATCATTTACTTTTTTCATTGAAGTTTAATTCTGCGTTGCTTACATATCTTTCTAAAACTGACCGCCATCTCTTTCCAAACACCAAGATAAAAATTGTGAATATTATTTGCTAAGAGAATTCTTGCTGTTTACCTTCACTATATAGTTATTAAGAAATTGTAGCAATTTGTTATAACTATTGTGAAAGTAACAACAACTGATGACATTTCACCAGTCTTTCGTTGAGCATTTTATTTCATTCTATCCTTATTTTCACAACATTTAAACAGATTTTAAAATATTTTATAACATAAATAGGCCCCCAAAAATTACACATTTGTATATTTCACTAGGCCTATTTTAGTCATTACTGTTTTAAATAATTTACTTTTTTCTTCTGCTGTTCGTAAACGAATTTTACGACATCTGGTAAATATTATATGCCTTATTTCATAGTCGCAACATAACCGAGTAACAGGCTTTATTTAAACAAAATGGAGCTAAGGATTGGCAATGATTTGAATCAAATTTTTTTTCTTCACTGTCTCCTTCTTCCGTCTTCCCCATCTCCCTACTAATTCTACTTATCAGCGCTTACTATACCACCGTCATCTTTATTGCTGCTGCTGCTGTTACGACTGCCGCAACAACACGTTTAGTGTGTAATATTATGTTTCATTCTCAACGCTATCGAAACTGACTAAATGTTCACTTCGGGTGAGTGAGAAAGTTTTGAAAACTTGCAGCTGGTTAAACAAACTCAGTTAAACCTTCAGTATCTGATATATCATTGTTGTGGTGTAAAGAATGAATCGTGGATCTGCACCTCCACCACCAGAAAAACCGCCTTCCGTGGCTGAAAGAACAAGACTTTTGAAATCTAGTTTCCGTCGAGACGATATTGACAGACCTAAAGTTGTTGACAAATCCCGTCTTTTGTGCGAGAAGCCTGATGTGAATCCTATACTTATGACCTCTTCCCGGATTGCTAATGGAGAAGGAAATTCATCCCAAAACATTAGTGGTGGTACCCCAATCCAATTAACTTCTACCATGTCTAGTACAACAACAGTAAACAATGTACATATAACTGGTGTCTCTGACTGGTCTCCGAGCTCTGAAAATAAACCTGTTAACGGTGTATCAAATACTATTATAAATACAGATTATAACAAAGAAAATTCCAAGTTGGCTGTAAGTACTATTTCCTCCTTCGATTCCGATTGAATTGTCTTGTGTTCCGCTTTGATAGGTTCAATATATAACTGTGACCAAATTTGTCCCTATGTTCTTCTTTTGGATCACGACGCATCGAAATATAATTATCTTTTTTTTCCATATTAGGTATTATTTGTTTTATTCTTTTAACATTTATTATTAATTGTATTAATTTAGCCTCTGACTCAGATTTGCCCTACCCTACCTCCTTCAACTTCCATCTGTTCAGCTTGTCTCTCTATTTGCAGTCCCATGCTGATTTAGTCATAAATTGAATTCTATTTATTATATTCATGTTTATTTTGAGTTATAAATAACATAGAAAGTTATTGTTTTTATAACTAGAAGAAAAGATAATGAATGAATGTAATTGTCGGATTTTTAGTCTTATGAATACGAATACACATCCCGTCAAAGGTGATTCGACTTTTTGATGAGTTCTATCCGTAAGAATCTATTCACTCGTATTTCTTGGGTATAGATTAACTACAAGTGTCAACAACTACAGGCTATGATGTACTCGAGAGAATGGGGAAGTCATTTGATTATTTATTAGCTATTTTATTTTAATTATGAAGTCAATAAATAAATAAATTGATTTAATTTTTCGAATGTTATCATCAGTATCTTATAAGGATAGCAATTGTTAATGAACAGTTTTACTCTTTAAAACGACTTGAAACAAAAAGGTTTACATTAAGAACTGATATCATGTGTAATCTAAACTTGATTGTTCTACCGTTTCGTTACAATAAAAATGTGAGCAGGTGATGACAAAGAAATGTTAATATACGAGGCGTGAAGTTCATATCAGTTGTAGATGGATAATCAATAGGAAAGGGAAGAATGGTATTATAGTTAAGGTATTGCATATTTGAGTCATGGTTTCCTATTTTAGCAGAAACGTTATTGTTTGTTTTGGAGTCTATTAAAGGTAACAATCATAGAAAAGCATTCATATTCTCGGATGTGTTTGCAGGAATAAATTACTTATTTGATTTTTGTCTTTAATAACCGTGTTGTAAATCAACTATTAAATCAGCTGGTCATGACTGATGAAGTATTCGCAAGAATTCAGTTGATATATCAGACTTCATTTCGACGAACTTTAAGAAGCGACAAGTGGAAAGCGAAGTTTCTTGCAATTACTAGAAAATTTATTAGAATACTTGAAGATGAACCAAGAGAAAATATTTTCTTCATTCATATTCTTTTATATTTACGTATATTTTTCAAAACATGATATAACCCTCTGGTGTGTTATGGTTTACAAAAACATCTAAATACTATAATGTTGTTAACTGTTGGAAAATCAACCCAATGCCTATCCAAATATTTATACCAACACTTCAACACATGATTCTAAGAATGACATTAAGTTCCTTCCCATTACCGTGATTGGTGTTATTCATTATTAACATGAAATTCAAAGGCATGACGGAAAAATATCAGGAAAATATTCACAATATCGAACAATAAAAGTATTACAGAATGAAAGTAATCAGTTGAAAAAAGTCCTTTCCTACGTATTGATCCTTATTTTCGTCTGTTATTTTATCGATTGCTCGTCGAACAGCTAAGTTTCAAGCACATAAAGGGACACGAGAATGGTCACAAATATACGAGGAGTGAGCTTATAATCCTTAATAGGGTTACAAACAATTTGTTGCAAAGAGCAAGAGATACTAATATGAATCGTATATCCAATAATGATGTATGAATGCTAAAACAGGACAGTTTAACTTAAGATAGAAGAAAAATTGATGTATTCGAAATGTGATGCTGGAGAAAAACAATTTTGTGGACGGAAAGAACACAGATCACTATGACAGCAAATGTAACTTAAGAATACTGTGGAAGCGTTGATTGCCAAGAGGAGGGAAAGCCCTGGATACGAGCGTTATTGGCGAAGTGGCGAGCGGAATGATATCTATGAATCAACTCTTGATGTGTGTGAGGTACCTGTTGAAATCGTAAGTAGTCGAGCATAGGCTACCAACTGGTGACAGGTTTTCACTGTATTGAATCCCACTTACAAAAGGATTTAGTCAAACTCAATGCTACGGTAGAATTGTTACAGATAGAATGGAACCTGGAACATTTCTTGTCTTAATTATTCGTTCAGTTTACTTACGGATTTAATGTGAAATAAAATATTGTTTTTTCAATATCATGTATTAAGAACATGAGCATTCTAAAGTGCTTTTTCAAGTCTTCGTATAAATCAAAAAGTAAAATAATATATAAATAAATAGTTGAAAATGGTAAAATTAAGCATGTTTTTTAATTCGTTTTTTTTTTCCTTGTGGTCAGCGATCTTATATCTTTAAGACTATTCTTTTTATTTATCTTTAACTTTTACTTGTTTGTCATTAGGAGATGTCTATGCTAGGGTTCCCCTTTGAACTTCCTAGTACTTTAAAAAAAAAAACTTGGTACTTGTTCTATTGGTCTCTTGCAGAACAGTCACATTACAGGGGATGTAAACAAACGAACACTGGTTATCAGGTGGTAAGATGGGGACGAACACAAGCACAAAAGCACTCACACATATACATGATAAACTTCTTTCAGTTTCCGTCTACCAAATCTGCTCACAAGGCTTTGGTCAGTTCGAAGCTATAGCAGATGCTTGCCCAAGGTTTCATACAGTGAGACTGAAACCATAGCCATGTATTTTTATGTTCCACAATCATTTTAAAGGGCTGAAACTTGGTTACAAATCACAAAATTGAGAATGGATGTAGTGTTCAGTAGATTTTTAGAAAATATTAAGAATAAGGAAACTTGAAAGAATTTCTTATACTGGATTAGGTTTAAAAAAGCAGTGGTTGTCCAAATATGACTTTCTAAACAAGATCAAGTGCTTAATGGTGAAAATAGTCTAATATTGTCCTTTAGATAGGTTTCTGACATTTTCATATTTCTACTGCTCATTTGCCATCTAGAACCTAAAATAGCTATTTTAGTTAAATGCAATGAAGTGTAATTTAATGTGGGAATCAGTTCATTTAGTTTCTCTTTTTTGCCAAGACAGTCTGTTTTTTTTTTTTTTTTTTGCTTTTTTAGATGTATTGCTTCTTGGTTTACTTAGGCATGGCTGTATGGTTAAGAAGCTTGCTTTGCAACCATATGATTTTGGGGCAAATTCATTTTGCTATAGTGCTAGACCAACCAATACCTTGTGAGTGAAATTAGTAGATGGAAACTGAAAGCCCATTGTGTGTGTGTCTTTTATGTTTGTCTCCTGTTCCTTCAACTGCGTGACAGCCCATGTTGGCTTTTTTGCATCCCCATAAAATTGGCAGTTCATCAAAAAAGACCTGTAGAATAAATACCATACCATCATCATCCATCCATTTTCCATTCTGGTGTGGGTTGACCAGAGCTGGCATGCTGGAGAGGTGCAGGTTCCAGTCTGATTTGGCTTGGTTTCTACAGTGGGATGCTTTTCCTACTGCCAACTATATTACAGAGTGTACTGGGTGCTCTTTTCATGGACTAGCATGGGTACTTTTTACCAATAAGAAAATATTGGGGTCAGTTTGCTAGACTAAATTCTTCTAGGTTGTGACTCTGCATGGCTAGAGTTCAGTAACTAAAACAAGTAAAAATATATAAAAGAAAAAAAAAAAGATGTATTTTAAACTAAATCTGAATGTAGAGAGGACATATGAAAGAAGAAAAATAGTCAAGTGTAGAGTTGCTCAAACCACATTCAGTTAAAAAGCGCCTCAGTGTAATCAGAGTATTCAGTGAACATCATTATCATCATCATCATCATCATATAGTTAGATAAATTTCAAGGAAGTAATTATGTCCTTGATTCAGTTTTTAAGATAATATACATCTTATTTGAATGATCTTTAAATTTTCATAATTAAGTTCATTTTAAAATAGAATTACAAATCAGCTTTCTTCCTACTTATTAAATGGTTATTGTTATAGTTAAAAATCATCAAAGCCAACATAATGATTTCATTTAATAGGATTATCTTTATAATCTGTCTTTTTATATCAGACAATACAATTGTTTCTGTAGATTTGGATAAAACTTATATTTATTTAATCTTTAGAAATATTGTTGCTTTGTTTCTTCATTAATATAGTGTTGCAAATAAGAATATTGGTGATCCAGAAAAAGTTCACACTCAAAATTTATACAAAACTGTTCTCTTTATTTTCCTAATGAATCTCTTAATGCATACTAAAAAGACAGTGAAAGATGTATTTTGGAAGTTTTTTTTGTTAATGTTCTCAGTATAAAATTATGGTGTTAGTGAAAGTTGTATATAGGATTAGGATTTAAGCTGGCGTGATCCTTCATCAAGTGTTTATCAAGTTAATCTTTGGGTGGAAATACTCAAATATTTAGAAAAAGTTATCTTTTTCTTACAATTTACTATTCCTTGAGCCTGTCAACTCCATCTTGATTATTTTATCCTTGCTTCTATATAAACTGTTGATACTTGTTGAGGAAATAGTAATTTAAGCCCAACATACTTTGCACTTGTTATATTTTAGTCTAAACTACATTTCCTCTCACTTTATTGCTAAAAGCAAAACACAGTATGTGCCTAGTTGGAATGGAAGGGGGAAAAAAAGGAAGTTGTTTATATTCTACCTTTGTTTAAATGTTGAACCTATTTAGTGTGAATGTTTAGAGGTGTGTTGGTGTATTTATTTAGAGTGTGATCTTCTAAAAATCATCTGAAATTCTTCCCAAACTGATTTTTAATTAATTAAATTGGATTTTGGTTTGTTGAAAGTTCTATTTTTATCTTTAAAAATGCTGAAATTTTAATGTAGTATGAAATCTTTTGTTTTGTTCATTTATGGAATTAATGCAGAAGAGAGCTTAATCACTTCCTAAAGTATTTTAAGAATTTTGTCATGAAAGTTCCTTTGTCCTCCTTAAGATATATAATTTAGCAGGCTGTATGAATACTTGTCATTATGGCTGATAAAGAGCAACAATACATTACTACTTTTGATAATGTAATCGCAGTTAAAGACTTAGAATTTGGAGACAGCCTTGATGTAAGCTTTAATTTTTTTTTTTTTTTTTTTTCAGTATTTTATTTTGGAAAATATTAATTTTAAATCAGTCATGTTAATTTTGTTAAATAGATATCTTGATGTTATATTTTTATACTTAAGCTCATACAGATGTCTTGTCAAGAGACACTTCAGTGTGAGAGGTTGGAGTAGACAAAATCATGTGATAAATCAACATTTTAGAAACAATTAGGTTTTTGTATTCAAGACATCTGAAGATTCCATATTTCTGCTAAAAAAAAAAACAAAAAAAAATGTAAGAAAATCTTCCTTAAATTTTTTTAAAAGTCACCTTCTTTGTTAGTCACTATTCACTCCAGAAAATACTAATATAGTCTTTACTGATAATACTGCTGATGTTTAGCTCACATTTGATGTTTACATATAGCTCTGTTTTCAATGTTTACTGATTTTAGTTTTAGTTTCTCAGTACAGAAATTCAAGATTTCTTAATAGATTGTTTTAATAAGCAGATCATCACCTCATCAGTAATATTCTTAAGTCTGTTTTTCTATGTTGGTATCAAGTGAATTTCACTCACAGCACATTGGTCAGCCCAAGACTGAAGAAGAGACTTGCCCAGGGTACTATACTGTGAGAGCAAATCTGAAACCATATGGTTGTGAAAAACTTCTTAACTCCACAGCCATGCCTGTGCCTGCATCTATTATATAAGAAAATCATATATAAAAAAAAAAAAGAATTAAAATGTGAAAATTATATTATTTGAGTTTTAGCTATACTTGAAGTGATGTCTCACTTTAGTCCTAACAGGAAGGCATATTTATTCCTCCATCATCATTTTTTACATCATCTTTTAGCATTATATTTTACGTACTTGTATGGTTAGATGGAATTCACTGAGGCAGATTTTCTATGGTCTGACACCCTTCCTATTGCCAATCGTCACCTGTTTCCAAGCAAGGCAATATTTCCCCTTGGCCAAACATTCACATGTATGATGACAATGTCCATTTGGTACACAAACACACACATACATCAATTTATATATGATTGGCTTCTTTCAGTTTCCTTGTCCATTCACAAGGCCTTAGTCAGCCTGTGGCTTTAGTAGAAGACATGCTTACGGTGTTGTGCAGTGGGATTGAACCTGAAACCACATGGTTAGAAAATAGGCCTCTCAACCACCTTAACCACACAGCCACATCTGCACCTATTTAGAAAATAGCAACTCAATACAAAGGAGACCATACAAATTGAATGAATACAAATGTCATACAGTGGCTCTTCAGGTATTCCAAATGAGAACTGTTATTTCCAGTACATCAAAATCATTACTGCAAAATGTATGTTCTGTGTTTAAATATTTGGGACAGTAGTTCATTTGTAAAAAGAATGATATTTAAGTGACCCGTATTAAGGCTGATTCCAGGGGCGTGGAACTTATATAGTGCTTTAATTTGAAGAATGTAGTTACTTAAAATTGTGTTATAGGTCATGAAAAATTTGAGACTGAATAAGTATTTTCACCCTCTCTAACCAACAGAATGATTATGTAATATAAAGATTTGTTTTTTCAAGAACCCTGTTTTAGAATAATGATAGTCAATTAGCATAACACTTTCCTCTAAAAAGTAAGAAAAAGATAATTCAAAAAGAGCATTGTTTTTCAAACAATGAAACCTTTGCTCAGTATACTATCATACCTCAACTGTGGGGCGTTCTGAAGACCAGCTATGGAAAGATGCTTGATGCATTCAACATGCAGATGCTATTGTAATATACCAGCTGTCCAATGGAGGGACTGTCTCATGGAGTTGGGAAGGAAGAGAAGATAGTCGAACAACAATCAGTGTTTGCAGCTGAATGCAAATAGCATCTCACATGCTTAGCTATGCTGCATAATAGTCTCTAACCAAACACACAAAGTAAGCCCTTTTGTGGGACTCAAAGGAATAAAAAAAATCCACTCAAAAATGAATTATTAACAGATGATAATTAGGGGTACCTGGTTGGTAAACAAGCCCTAAAATGTTGCAATGTGGATTAGCACTGGCTGAGCTAGAAATCTTAGATTGCTTCCTGCATCACACAAGTGTGGAATCTGCTAATACAAATGCTAAATCAAAGCTGTTCTATATAAGTTACTGCTTAAACATTATAGATAGTTTATGTATATTAAATTTGCTTGCAATTGCTTCAGACATTTTGAGAAAAATAGTTTTCAGTTAAAATATACCTTTTTACAACTATGCATACAAAATTGTCAATATCAGAAATATAATTCTTTTCTCAGTTAAAACTTCTCAATTTAATTTTGTTTTCTTGTTCTACTCCTCTCAAAATCTTTTATTTATTTATCTTCTAAAATATCTTTCTTGGTGCTCAGTTGCATGATTTTTGTGTACTTCAGTTTTCCGTTTCCTGATATACACCACCATTGTTTTTAGTTAAACCTTTGCTTTGTTCTCAAGTTTTATATTTTGATATAAAAGATTCTGAAAGTCTTGAAAGGAGAAGTCTTGATACATAGAATGTGTGATTATTTATTGGTTCTAGTTTAATACATTCACAGATTGCTTCACAGAGAACTTTGAAAATATACCTGATACTTTTTTTTTTTATCCTAAGTAAACTAAAGAAAGTATGTTTACCCAGTCTTGTGGTACACAAACAAACTCATCATTAAATATCTGTCTTTTGGGGTCTTCCTCTTCCATAAGTTCCATCCACATTAAGCAGTCAGCACTTCTTTATACAGCTGCTCTCACCCCATATCTATATATCCTTCTCTCTTGCACACATCTGATTCCTCTTATGTCCAGATTTTACTATTTTGCCTCCAGAGGCAGCTTGTATTTAAGTCATATGAACATTTTCTTTAGTTCTATAAACAATCTTAAAATCAGTTTTCATATAAATAGGTAATTTTGGGGAATGCAATATAAACAGATGTATAGACTTTTATCTAGTATCCAATATATTTGAAAATCCCGATAGATTGATTACTAATCTATAGCTTCATAGTTAGACTCTTACAAATTTATTACTTTTCGCTGAGAAAATGCTTTCCATCAAAAATTTAAGGAAGTTGTCCCTGAAACATCCAAAATGTACTTACTAGAAGTCTTTGAATAAACAAAAAGAAAATTATAGAAGACCAATCTCTAGTTTCATAATTTTATTTGTCAATATCATCATCATTGTATTAATTTTATTATGCATGGTACTGCAAGAAACTAGGCTACTTTTATTTGAAATTAGTTACGCTTATCAAATGACCTTTCAAAAATTGATCATATTGAATTTGCAATTATAGAAATATTTATATTAAGTGTGTCTTACCATAATGAGAATGAATAAAATGTTGGATTAAGACCAAAAGTAATTAATGAATAAACAATATATTGGTATAACCAGGTACACAACTAACCAATGTAAAACACATGTCAAAGCACCATTACTACTTGTAGATTAATAAAGAATAATGATTTTTTTTTTTAAATTGGACCTCTGAAAAGAATTCTTAGCATCAACCAAATACCAAGATTCTCTAAGAAATATGACAATGCAGTATTTTTTTTAAAGAGTTTATAAAGAGCATAGTGTTTCCCTGTGTATTGCATTGTGTTAGTAATTTCCACCAAGTCACCATGATTTTAAAAACTTCAGATTGAATTGTACTATGGAGGAGTGCATTTTTGTAGTGAAGTTTTGTGGAGGTCATTGAACTGTTTAGTCTCAGAGAAGATAAATGATAGCATTCTTTCCTGTTTTTTTTTTATTCATTACCTCCACAAAACATCACTACAAAAATATTTTTGTCTTTTAATTTAAGTTTTTCAAGCACTTCTCCATGATTCAGTCTGAAGTCTGAAGGCAATACATAGGGAAACACTATGGTTTTTATAAATTTTTAAAAGACTTTATTGATTCTAAGTGGAATATTAATGCCTACAGCCTACTAATATCTTTCAAGAGGAAAGTAAGAAATTTGGGTGAGATTAATTATTACTATTTTGTGAGCGAGTGTACATAGCCTATTTGCTAGTAATGATTGTGAGATCATGGTTTTGATTCCTGGCTTGAACAGTGTGTTGTATTCTTGAGCAAAATACTTCATCTAATGTTGCTCTATGATCACTTTAACATCTGATATGTGGCACATCATGCACCTATACAGAAAGTGCCTATTTGATGGAGAGAGTGAGCTTGTGTGCAGTACAAAAATTTCATCACTATAAGCAAATCAACTAGGCAGGTTGTTATTGTAAATGTAGTTATTGTAAAATTAGGTGAAGTGTTTCATTATTGTTGTTTACACACAGTCCTATGATCAACAATACTACAACCATAACTATCTCTTGTTTCATATATCTAGAATTAAACTGTGCAATGTCTTTTTCTGTTTTCAAGATGGTTAGTGTTGACTAAGGAAGATTCGGCTGCTATTTCTAGCCAGTCGTGTGACCATATAGAAACTGCCTTGTTGGTTCATTATGAAAGTATAGCTGGATAAATAGTGATGGATTGCTTCCAGAATATATTTTTTGTTATCAATGAAATTGATGTGTCTAGCGATAATCCTAATTTAAAATTATCTTTGTATGATTACCAACATACACACGGATTTTAGCTGCTTTGTTTGTACTGGACAGAATGAAAATATGTATTCTTTATTAGCTGTAGTTAACCGTAGGTTTCCATGTGTAAGTTTTCAATGTTTTATGAAATAATGATCGATTCACTATCATAATGAATTGAGGATACAAATATTAGCTTCATGTTTCTAAACAGCAGCAATATATTAAGTAGGGATGTTGATTAACAAAACAAAAAAAAAAAGGCCTCAATAATTTATTCTGGTAACAAATACTTCATCATGATATTGATAAATAAATGCTACTTTTTCTGCCTTGAATATTTTTTTAAGCATTTCATGATGAGGAACAGCTTGTATGAGAAAAGACTACTGTGATCTAAATTATTTTACTCTGTTCAGTGGGTTGACTGAAAATTTGTTAATGATGTATGTAGCTTTATTGAGGAAGGATTGTACATACTCCCTAGTGTGAGACCTACAGAATGAAAAAGTGTAGGTGGTGCGGAAGCAGAAAGCCAGAAGTGGCAAGTAGTTTAAAAGTGGGTGTGGGATGGTGTAAACTCTTAAGATCAACAACTAAATAAATAAAACTAAACTCATGTGAGTATTTATCTAGCCAATCTTGTCAAAATAATATTTCAGGATGACAATAATACAATTTGCAGTTGTTTATTAATTTTAAAGGTTTAATTCTACTAGTAAGCTAGTAAAAATTGTGTCGGCTTCAAGTTAGATGTCCTTATTTAGTGGTTTTGTCGAAAATCCCTTGGTATATTGTTACATGCCATTTATCATTTTTTTTTCTGTTCTATAAACTATTAAGCACTTGCTTCCTTCCTCAAAACTAAATAATGTAAAAGAAAGCATTATTATTATTTATCATCATTTAACGTCCACTTTCCATACTGGCATTATCATTACTAGCAAACTTATCCATCTGCGATGGTTAGTAAGAGCAGAGTGCGAACCGAGACAATTTAAGTTGTACTTATTTTTATTCTTTATATTTGATGGTGTCAAACTATATAGTGTACCTTATTGAACAATGTATATGTAAACATTTACATAACTCATTCATGGTGCTATCTTTACAAAACCTCTTTGTAAACAAAGTTTCATGCCGGTTGACCCAACCGTTTGGCCGTGATGTGAGTACAGACAGACGGACATTACGCCTATTATAGTATGATTTTTTTTGATCCTGATGATATTTGATTTATGAATTAAAATTCTTAAACAGTTTATGCCATCATTTCTGGAAGTTTCTACTTGTCCTTAACTTCATAGTTCTTTACTGTTTGTATTTGAATTTCATCTGCCAGCAATAAAGCAGATTTTATAACACTTGAGGAATATTGAAAACTATAAATGTTAACTGATACAATTAAACAAGTTATTTGCACAATTCAAACAATATTTGTGAAAAACTACATGAAAGATTTTTTTTTTCACAGAATTATGTTGACTTGAAACAAAACAAAAATGTAAGGCAATGCCTGATGTGTTTGGAAAAATCAGTTGGGTTTTATAATAAAGTTGAAAATTTTGAAGTAATTTATTAAAAAGCAATAAAATCACAACATAATTAACTGCTTATCTTAAAACTTTTTTTTTTCTTTACTTGCTGTTTTAACCAGGCTAGAGTTTATGTAGTGTATTACATAAAGACATCATTGTAAGTTTATTATTTGTATATTTTAGTTAATTAATGAGAGGATGTCCTTGTTGAAAATGCTTCACAGATCTTTGTATTTTCTTACTTCCTTTTTCTTTTAATGTGTAACTTTCAATGTGGCTGAGTAGACATTTGTTTTGCTTTTTCATGATCTGACATTTCTTGCTGGTTTCTGTATTAAAACTTGTCTGCAAGTTATATTCTTTGTCAGACAAAAATAATTGAATTCAGATAGGAAAAAAACTGTCTCATCTATTCCAATCCTACAATTCTGACTAGATTTTTGTCACAGATTTGTTGCTCAAGTGTGTGAACAACATGTTAGAACATTTTATACAAACATTCTGCTTACTGTTGCTTTGAAATTTAAAAATGCTGTTAAAACTAAATATAATGATATAAATATTTGTCTTGAAGATTGTATAGAATATTAGCTTTAATACCACTTATCTTTCTCTTTACAAAGGTAAATGTATGAGCTAAAATTAATATTAATCTACATTACTTGATATCTAAATTATTTCTTGTACTGAGAGTTGGCTATTTATCAGTCTAAGCATCAAGTTATTTTAAATAGGAAACTTTAAGGAATGGCTTTAAATATATTTTTGCCAGATGTTGTGTGCTGAATATTTTGTTGGCACAACTGAGAAGATATCAGTTTTTGTGTTGAGCTAGCATGAAAAGGGATAAATTTTTTAGTTTTTTTTTTTATTGATTGAGGGTTAGAATAGTTAGGTCTCTGCTTTCAAGAAATAAAAAATACAACTTAATTCAGATATGCTTCTTCTGTCTGAAAAGTTATATAAATTTTAGTCTTTTTTTTTTTTTTTTTAAGTAACTTCTTTTCCCACTGCATTATTATTTTGATTTCTGCATTAAATATGTTCACCACTACTTAACTATAAATTTTTATGTACATAATGTTTAATTTTCCATGCCTATTTGGATTACAGTACTGTACTTCAAACTTGTTCTCTTATTACCAGTTTGGCACTACATTGAGGTCTATGCTTTGCTGAAATATATTCAATATTGTCTCCTACATTTGTGAAAATTATTAAAATAATTTTAGCCATTTAACTAATGTTTATTTCTGTTCACTACACTAATATTTCCAATGAAATTTTTGATGTTTGGCTTTAAATATGTTCACCCACTTTTAAAGTTAGCAAGTACTGTGTCTTTTCCACAGATACACATCACTATCACTAAAGAATTTGATCCATCAAGTCATTGTAATTTAGTCAAGATCAAGATTTAAATTTTGTTTACAATTAAATGTTTATTTCAATGTTTTTTAATTATTGTTGTATGCTTTTCAAACATAGATAGTAAGCAAATGAATAATCTTGCAAGTAATACTAAATCTAATTTGAATAGCTCCCATTTATCATATTTCTGTTGAAATACACTGCTCTTATTTCAATTAATTTTGAGAATAATGAATAATTTACTAAAATAACTCTACTATATTAAGTAACATGAAATTTTGATGAAAACTTTTAATTTAGATCACTTTAAATCGAGAAGTTTGTATATCATAGAACCAGGAGCAGTTTCAAGCAGATTGGTATCAAAGAATTAAATACTTATTCTTATTTCTTTGGGTTAATTCAACCAATGTACAAAATGAATTGACTTCAATTCTATGAGAATTTTTTTTTAATAATTTTCTCTTTATTTTAAAATAAAATCAATTTATATATTTTAGGATACAAATCCCATTCTGTATTTGAGGTAATTTTGTTACATTTATTGTTTTCTTTACATTTAAATACATACTTATTTCTCCTTTTCTTTTCTTTTTTAAGCTTAATGCTGCCAAAAGGGATGCTTTTTTTAAAAATGAAGCAGCACCCAAATTTGACCCTAGTGCAAGGTTCGGAATGGAAAGGGAGCGTACACGAGAACGGGAAATAATTACAAAGGATGTTGACAATGATCGTAATGAGAAGCACCATCGAGAGGGTCATAAAGAACTGGAGAACTATGTAGGCTTTGCTAACTTACCAAATCAAGTTTACCGAAAATCTGTCAAAAGAGGGTTTGAATTTAACTTAATGGTAGTTGGTAAGTATCTTATTTTAAATACATTTTAATTTTACCTTTATTCTTTATTGAGAAAACTTACGAAAAATGAAATAAAACATGTAATTGCATCTTTCATGTGGCTTTCATAAAAGAAAGTACTTTATATTTTAAGTTATTTAAATGAGAAAATCTTTGGTCTTCTCATAAACTATCTTAAAATAATTTTTCGTATCAATATTAGATATATAGGCATATGTATATGCCCATATACATATAGCCAATTATTACATATATAGCTTTTTTATAGCTCACTTCCAATATATTTGAAAATTCCGCTGTCTCACTCCTGAACCCTGGCTCTTCCAAATTCATTATGTTTAACTGAGAAATGATTTGTGGATGTTAACCCTGAGACATCCAAACTGTGCTTTATTTATTTATTTTTATTTTATCTTGCAATTTGTGAACAATATTATCATTAGCTATAGGTTTCCAATGGGCCAATTACTAGTTCATGTCATTTCTGACAGTGGAAATGATGAAGAGGTATAAGTAACTTATTGCAGGACAAAAATCACACTTGTTAGAATCTTTGTATAAACAAAGAAACAAAATGATAGAACACATGTCAATAATAGTGCGGGTATGGCTGGGTGTTTAAAAAGTTCACTTTCCAACCATATGGTTTTAGTTTCAGTTCACTGTGTGGCACACCTTGGGCAAATGTCTTGTACTATAGCTCAGAGCTAACCAAAACCTGAGAGGATTTGGTCGATGGAAGCTGAAAAAGCCAATGTATAGGTGTGCTTGTTTACGTCTCTTGCCTTGATGTCATGGGATAGTTATAAACAAGCGTCACTGTCATACAAGACAGAAGATCGCACATTCCCAGTCGTCCATGAAAACATGTTACTTGGAAACAGGTGAGGTGACAAGAATGCATCTGGCTGTAGAAAACCTACTTCAATGAATTCTATCTGACTCAGGCAAGCATGAAAAAATTGGACATTAAATTTATGAAAAACTTGTCTCTGATTACATATTTTGTTTAACTTGTATTAGTTTTAATATATGTTGATTATCTTGTGGAAGAGATAGAATTATTTCTAAGTTAAAAAGTCTTCAGTTGACCACTTAAAGCACTTTATTTAATTGTCAATAATAATTGATTGCCTTTTAATTTGTTACAAAGTAACATTTGACATTCTGAAAAAATAATTATGATGCAGAATACCAAAACAAATCATTTTTCCTGACAATAATGAGATAGTCATCCATATACATCATTTTAAATACAGAAAGACCAAAAAATTTTGAGGTTATGTTGGACATTTTTATGTCTTTATAGAATTGAAGTAATTATCTAAGTAATGCCTGTGGTGTTTGTACTCTGTCCAAATACTGCAGAAGTCAACTTTGCCTTTGACCCTTCTGGTGTAGATAAAATAAGTACTAGTCAAGTACTGAGGTCAATATAAGAAATTCTGCACTCCTCCAAAATGCGAAGCTTTGTGCCAAATAATAAAGTTATAACTATTGAACAAACCTTGACAGTTATAATTCTTAACTGATGAGTTGGCTTCAATTCAAAATGAGGAAGCATTAATTTCTTACTGCAAAATCTAGAATTTAAATCTGATAATTATATCAAACTACCCCATGTATTTTTTCTATTAGTACCTTATTAACTGGAGTATTCAGACAAAAGTCTCTGCCACCACATCATTAACTAAAGGGTATTTGATCATGAGAATAAAACTTCTCTGTTACAAATGAGTAATTTTGACATTGAGAGGATAAATCCATTAACATAGTTTTAATGTATGATTTTGGGTGAATAAAATACATAAATTGAAGAATATAACAGGTCAACTAAGGAAAAATATTTTTAGGATTGAAAAATTAGGTTATAGGGCAAGTAGATAATGTGGATGGTAAGAATTAATGCAATAGTTGAATAAACTGGAACTTGTACTTGTGTGGAACCACAAAGTCCTTATTTCTGTTTTCTGTGCTTAGAAGAAAAGTCATTAAGAACAAACTTCATATTCATTGATCTAAATATGTTTTAAGACTATTATTGAGTTGCTTTTTAGTCTGTGGCTCATTGTAGACCATCATGCATTATTGTAAATGGTGTGTTGTAAACAGCTGTTTTTTTGGGGGGTGGGGTTCTGTATACAGATCAAGTTTCTGGTGATAGTTACAGCAAAAATGGTTTAGTGAAGCCAGCGAATGTCTAACAACTTACATTACTCAGCATTTAGTAAATTCACTTGATACAGCTCAGCAATTTAGAGCTAATAAATCCATTGATATTGAAATTGTTTTTCTGTACATGGATTTTGTACTTATATGAGTCAGATAAGATGGTTAAGAAAATGATTTTTGAATATGAGTGCTACTGGTATTTGCAGGTTTTACTTGTGTTGTATGAGCTCCAGTTCATACAACAGTTCAACTGGAGCAAACTATAATCATAGACTAAAGAGATCTTACATGTTTTAAGTGGTCTTTTAGTTTTATTATTTTCCTTTTCCTGTGTACACTGCCTGTGTGTTACTTGTTAAATTACATAGGCACTGTGTAGGCTGATTTATAATTTGTAGAAAAGTGGTTGAAACCTCAGGAAGTCTAGGTATTGTTTGTAAATTAGTGTCAAAAACATTTTTAATTAACTTTTCTTTACTGAATATGACACTTGTTTACATTATTTTAAATTTTTCTTTCATATTGTCGTTTAAGTGTAGTTAATAGGGTGTATGTCGTGTGAATATGAAGGATGTTAGTTTTGAATGAGATGTGATTTAGAAAATAATGTTCATGTGTTACACTGAGAATTCTTCATTGTTGTAATAAGTATTGTTTTGGGTCAGATTGGCTCAAGGACCTCAGGAAAATGGTTAAGCCTTTTGGAACAATTTATTAATATATCCAAGATGATGTCTATGATAGTTGATTTTTGCTTTTTTTTTTTTTTTTTTTTTGTCTCCTATGAAATCTAACATTACTGTGTCTTGATGAACTAAGGTGATAAATTGTAAAAGTAGTTTCATTTGAAATAGAATAAGCTCTTATGAATTGAAAATTATAGATTGTTTTGATAAGTTATTTGAGGTTATAGATAAATTTCATGATGAGATACACCTGTTTATTTAAAGGAAATAAGTGGGAAAAAAACATATGTAACTACTGATTTTATTAGTGACAAAATTAAACAGAAGTACAGCTTTCTGTGTTAATCAGAACAGATAGCCTGCAGTGATAAAAGAAGAGTAAGTTAAATATCACCAGCTGGATAATCTCATCATCTAGGTCATCTCATAGGACACCCCTTTTTTAGGGGTTTCGGTTGCACATACTATAGGAGTCACAGAGTACTGCTCCATGTGGTCCTGCAGTTTCCATCTAACTAGGAATATTAAGGTCTCATCCATTGGCTTGCATTGAAGATCCTCTGCATGATATCCTTCTAGTTCAAAGCCAGGAATTTCATGTTAAGTCCTGCCAATAACTAAATCCATGCCCTGCTGCTAACACTTTGAAAGTTGGATAAGCAGTGTTAATTTGAGGGTCATAGCGAGTGTAAGTTAAGAAAGCAGGTGGATGGATATCAGATAAATATATTGGTTTTCACTTGAAAAACAGCTATCGATATTGATATGTGCATATATGGCTGTGTTGTTAAAATGTTTGTGTCGTAGTTCTGAGCCTACCACACAGTAACTTCAGCAACAGTTTTCTATTATGGCCTTGGATTAACCAATACTTTGTGAATGAAATTTGGAAGAAAGAAACAGCAAATCATACATAAGCATGTGTTTGTGTCTTCACAACTCAGCTCACAAGGAAACTATATTGCATATTATATAGTTAGTAAATTGTGAAGCACTGGAGCAGCAAAATTCTCTGATAACCTCAAAATTGGTATTACAAGCAAAAGACCTACAACATATAATGGTAGTTCCACAAAAAGATTTAATGACTGTTAATAGAATATCAGTGAAATAATGAAATGGTAATAGTGAGAGTTGCAATACATATGGTAAAACTTTGGAACATGCTGTTAAAGGAAATGTTCAAGATGAATGGAATTATCCTGTTCTGCTGAATAAAATCATGTTATGAAACAATGATAATAAGATGATTAAACAACTAACTTTTGGCATGTATTATGTATGTATGGTTGACTTATGAAACAAATGCATCAGGTACGTTTTGAGAAATCTTGTGGATATTCTATGGATCAGGGGTCTGAGAATGAGAAACATTGATTATAGTAAAAAGTTGGTACATAGCTCTTATACAGAAATACATTTATGTAACGGAAAAAAAAGCCGAAATAAATTATTTGTGCTCTCAATTATGGAACATTTTAAAATTAATAAGTTGGTTCTTAACTAATTCTTCAGTGGGATATTTATTGTCATAAAAGGCTGCCAGTGCATTCCATATAGGAGAGCAGCAGTCCATAACATGTTGTTCTGTATTCTCAAAACTAATATATTTATTTTTTGACTGTCTTAGTTTGTGCAATACCAAGAATTCTTAAAGAATTGTTCACAAGAATTTGAATGTGTGGTAATATTTTTCTATAATATAAGTTGCATCCTAATGGAACTTGAAATTAACTTAAGTCAAGTGAAGGCTCATAATATTAACAGATGAATGGCCTTTTATGAAAGAGAATGTCAAAACTATAAATTTATATGTATTATTTCTATCTAAGTGGAGTAATTAATGTGAGAACTTGTCAAACCAACTAATCAGTTTGAAGTGTATTAAGTGCTCCTTATGCCAAGCCATATCAAAGGTTTATTGGTGCATATTGCAGTTTATTGGAATCTGTATCAGCATAGTTGGAAACCCAAGCAAAGCTGGTTAAGCATATGAAACATTCTATTGTGTACCCTGGGCTTATGAAAATTGAGATGAATATGTGATGCCTCCAGTTTTTGTCTTTCATGTTTGTTACTCTTGTCATACATCAAACTCAACATTATTAAAATGTTCTGGTAAGCTAAGATTACATTTTGTAACTGTATACTTAGAATTGGTGTGTAGCATTTTCATTTAGAAATAAATGAAACATAAGGACTAAAAATTACAGACTGTGTTGATGGTTCAATGACTACCACCTATTTTCTTCAACTTCAGAGGGATGGAAACCTTTAAGGTAAAGAAGATACATGAGTAAATATCATGAAGCACTTAGTCTAGTACTTTTACCTGTTTCTGTAACCCAGCAGCTAGTCTTGTACTTTACAGTTTCTGCAACTCAATGGCCATCAATAGTAAGAACAATAAAAGTTATCTGCAAAAGCCTTTCCCTTTTCTGAAAATATCTTCCATTTGGAGATAAATTTCTGGAAAAAAAGAATGTGAAATATTTTATGAGTTTATTTGGTGGAAAGTTGGCTTCAGATAGGTTGCCTTATGTTCCTAGTTCTGGCTTTTAGTGCTCTGAGTTCAAATCCTTCCAAAGTCAAGCTTACTTTTCATTTTTGTAATGTCACACTTTAGCCATCACTAACTAAGTGAAACCCTTTGATGTGAATTGTGGTAATAGCTCTCTCCCTAATCTCTTCCTACACTGGCCTTAATCAGCTACCATGCTTTTGCATCATCCACCTTCACTGCTGGCTGATTACATCACCTAGGTAACAAAACAGATCTACTTCCAACAAGGCTACTGGGCACTTAAGTCTTCACTGCTATCTACTAGTATGGATCTTTTACATATGAAATCTTCTCTATCAGCCTACCTAAGATCCCACTGAATCTTGTACTGTACCCATTTGGGTTCACAGTATAGAGTACCTCTCTGCTCCCTTTCTGTGTATTGGACATAACCACTTCCTTGTTGATAGTAATGCTTTGTTTGCTTAATTAACAGTTGATTCTAAATTCTACTCTTCTGTTAGTAATTTTTTTCTAACATTTCAACAAATTCGGCTCTAAGCACTGGATTGTCTGCATACATGAATTCTTGCTAGCAGCTGTCTTGGACTCCTCTGTGATGGCTTTGAGGACAATAGCAAACTGGAAATGGTTGCAAATCAAACTCTGATGGGTACCTATTTGCACACTAAACTTTTACTGGGCTCATTCTTAACTCTTACTTTCCTGAAATTACTTTGGTACATGACTTGCACAATTCTCACAAACCATTTTTCTTCTCCCAATGTTCTTATTGACTACCAGATATCTGGTGTGATATCTTTCTCCCAAGTCATTGAATACTAAGTATAGGATTTGTTCTCCAAGACTTGCCACTTTCATGATTTGGTCATCTGTTGAATACTTCTGTAATTACTTCTCTAGAAAACATTAATTCAACCAAATGTGTAAACTGAGTAACTATATGATGTTATTTATAGTAACAGCATGAGGATATATATTCTCTGCTTGTCAATAAATTAATATGACTATGACAGGCCTGTTCAGCAAGAAGATTAATAGTACATATAAAATGTCTTTAAGTTCCAATGCCAAGAATATATGAAAAACATTGAAAATTTATTGAATACAGAAAGGAAGAAAGCATTCTACAAAGTTAGTCAATGAAGAGTGTATGTGTACATGCAAGTAATTCTGCAGTGGTATTTCCATTTTAAAGTATGCAGAATTTATATTCTTATTACCATATGCTTCAAATGAAAGCTAAACTAGGAAGTAAATAGTTTGTTGCTGCAAGTTCTAACTGCAAACTGTGGCTGCAAAAAGCCATCTGTCACTGTAGTTGATTTAATACATAACTACAGTTAAAGCAATTTTGTCTTTGAGCTGGTTGTTATAATAGCTCACTACATGGTTCTGACTGGAATTTCTGCATAATTCTGTGGGGAAAAGTCACCACATAGTTTTATGTGGAGTTACCATTTGAGTTGGTCAAGAATCTAGGTTGTTGATAAAAGCAAGCCAGTCACTCTAGTTGGTATTGCATAACTGATTTATTGTCTGTATCACTACTACTACTGGCATTCTCTCTAGTGACTAGGCATGCTTGTTAATATAACCTGGTACTAAGCACTGACTGTTAGAAATGGTTGGCATAGAATCACTGCTAACAGCAAAAAGGTATATCTACAGATTTATTTGACAGCTGTGAATTAAACTTGTAGGTGTAAGTTCACATCATTGGCACACCACAAATATAGTCTTCCTTTTGTCATGACAGATTTGCTACATTTCCTTGTCAACCATCTTTTCTCTTGTAGTTTACAAAACTGCTTCCAGTCATTAGAGATAATTCCATGCACTACATGATTTGACTAGATATTTTTAATATCTCAGTTATTATCTCTGGTGAGCCAGCTGCCTTCCCAACCTTGATATCATTAATTCCTACTACATTGTAATTAACTTCAGTAGCAACTTTCTCTGTTCAATTCAACCAAGGTAACCCCGCTTATTCCTGCTCAATCTCCTCGTTCAGTAACTATTTATCTCATTTCCCTGCCTCTTTCATCTTGCTGATATTAAGGGCAAATATGATGCATCATTCTATACACACATTTCACCAATGATGGCCTGATTTACTCCAATACATTATCTCACAATCTGGAAAACCTCACGCCTCTAGTGCTCACACTATAGACAGACAATTAGCTTCTCTCATAAATACTTAGTAATGTTCTTTGCTCCCCAGTTTCCTCTATTTTTTTCAGGTTTGTCCTTTTGCTTTTATGGTTCTATCTACTATTTTATCATCATGTCATCCTCCACATGTGTTGTGCTGAACCTTGCTCCATCCTCCTTGATGTAGTTCAATGGAAGACTGTATAGTAACAAACATAACTATGCCTGTTACATTCTGAGTTGAAATTTTATTCAAGTCAACTCTACCATCATACCTCAAGAGTCAATAAATATCAACTATACACTGAGACATTGGGCTAATTTCAATTAATTAACCCTCAAAATGATTACCTTGTGCCTATATAAGAAGCTAATTGTAACAGCCCATAAAGTATTCTTTATACTTCACAATTTTTTTTTTTTCGTGTGTAAGGTCTATGTATAAATTCATGTTGGCTGGTTTATTGTACTTCTTTAATAAAACTCATGCTTGCTATACTAAACCGTTAACTTTACAACTTGAATCATAGTACATAAATGCACAAGCCATAGATGATGAGCATGAATAACTGTTCTGCAGTCTGATAACAGGGTTTATTTGTATATTTTGCTTCATTATCAGTGTTCTTAAATATTGAAGTAAAATGATCATTTTGTTAAGTGGAATAAATTCTTCATTATTATTTGTCTTAAATTCTTTGTGTATTTTGTTAAATTCTTCATGCATGAAATGTAGCAGTGAAGTTATGGTGTACTGACAACATGGTCATCAATTAATATTTTATTACTGTCATTTTGTTATAGTTCACCCGTAAGCTGGTGTCTATGATTACTGAACAAAAACATATAGTTAACCATAGGAAGAGCATTTAACTGTTAAAATGGCTCCAATAACTAAATCACTTTACTCAAAAGTATGGAAAAATGAATTTAATACAAAATCTTACAAATTAGTTTACGGTTGAGTAATATTACTTAGTGGTATTTAAAAAATGGACTCATACAGTTTTATCAATTTATCACTTTTTATTGATTTATTGAAAAAGTTTCTACTAAGGGTTAAGATTTTAATATGTTAATCTTTAATCACCCAAGACTAAATAGACATGGGAACTTTTGAAAGCAAATGATCTCTTGTTCAGTTATTAAGATTCTCTATTATAAGTTTATACAAGAACCAGTTTTTAAATTACTCTTTAGTCAGATCAAGTTTTGTTGTTTTGACTTCAAATTATTTGAATGAATGAAAAATACTGAATTGGGCATCATGACCTTTTAGTTTGCTGTAAAAGTAATTAATTGCTAAAAATATATTTATGGACTGAAAATGGGTCATTTCAATGTATTCAGTTCCAGTCTTCATATAGAGACTGGAATATATAAACAGAATCCAAGTAATTCTCACCAATGAAATCTAACGTCATGGAATACTAATTCATCAAATAATAGATTTCTTCCCCCTTTTTTTTCAGGTGGGGAAGGGCTCTCTTAGATATATTTTTGTGCCAAGAATTATAGTAGCTTGATATAATGTTACATTCTTTTAGTTTTGAAACCACGCATCAATATGCTAACAATTAGGTGCTTCATTAAAAATGTTCTATGAATATGAAATGTTCCAGTAATGCTAATCTTCAAAGTTATTTGCATTTTGCTCTCAAGTTCACTATTCATCCACCTCCTCCTCATCATCATCATCATTGGGGTTTTTTTTTGTTTTGTTTTTTCATGCTTGCATGAACAAGCTAGATAGGCTTTCTCCAGAACAGGATCTTTCCACTTGTCTCAGTCATGCATCTTCTCCTTTATGAAGTTTAGCATCTTCATCAGTTTCCACCACTTCTGCCCATGTCTTTTTCAGCTTTCCATTTGGATCATTTGGCATTTCTCTACTTAACTATCATCTTCTATGTGTAGCACATTTCAATTCTGGCTCCATTGTTCCATCTTGCATACTGTATCTGATTCCTCTTGTACTCAGTTTTTCTTTCAATTCATTTGTTCTCCATCATTCATACACAGTTCTACCCATCTAGTGGAGTATGTTAACATTATTCTTTCATGCATCTTTCACATTTAATGCCTGTGTTTCACTACTATGCATTGTTGCACTTCATATCACTTTTTCATGATATAACCTTTTGTTACCAGCTGAGGCAACAGTTCCTTAAATTTTTTCCATCTGTTCTTATTCTGGTTGCTAAATGTTTGAAGCATCCACCGCTACTCTTAATTAGATCACCATGTAAGGGAAGCTGTCAACTACTTTAGGTACCACTGATGCTCTTATTACTAACTACTCTGGTACATTTGATGCATATGCATTTTGTGTGTGTGTGTGTGTGTGTGTGGTGGGGCTGCGATTACTGTCAATCTACCTATGATTCCCTTACATTCTTGTGTACACATAATTTACATTAGGCGTAGTGTTTGAAATTCCTTTCACCATGTTTTCTGTATTCTCAGCACAGCTATTTCTTAGATGGTTGTAGAATCTTGCCTTGTTTCCTGCTAAAGATTTTGTCGCTGCCAGATTTACTTTGAGACCTCTCACTTCTAGACTTTTCTCCCACATTTTGAATTTCTTCTCAAGATACAGTTCTGAATATTAGATCATTGGCATGCAAGAGTTCCCACTGACATATTATTGTGAACTCCTCTGATATTGCTTGGCAAATCTTAACAAACAGGAGAGGTCTAAGAGCTAAGTCCTGATGAGCATCCGTCTACAATAGTAAATTCCTCTCACCTTGCAGGGGACATTTTTATATATGGTTTCAACAACTCCCTAGGCATTCATCTGCCGATAGTTTTCATAGCAACTATGAGACTTCAGACCATAGAACCCTATTAAAGACCCCTTCAGATTGACAAATGTTGAGCTTTCTTACTCTTACTTTTCATGCTGAAACAGAGCTTCAGTAGTAAATATTGTTTGATCAATTATTTTTATGATTATTATTAAATATAATAGATAATTTTATATATAAAGAGAAAATAAATTTCAGAAGTCAGTGTTCTTAATCACACAATATATTTCACAGCATACATAGGTGCACTTATATATATATATATATATATATATATATATATATAATGATATAGCAATAATACATGTAAATCATAACTGTACTTACAGGAGATCTTGTGTGATAGTTTATCCGTATTAGAAATCAATGAGAATATTAAAAGATGCACACAGCGAATGTAATCCAATTATTTTACTTAAAATTTTGGATATCATAATTCTTTGAAGACATAAATACACAACTGATGCTTCTTAGGCCCAACATTTCTCTCAAGGTACTAACACTCTGTCGAGTATGCACACTAACATTACACATCCATCGGAGCATACTGGCTTCATTCCTCGCGAGCTTACGCATGTCCTCAGCAGTCACGGCCCATGTTTCACTGCCATGTAGCATGGCTGTTCGTACACATGCATCATACAGTCTGCCTTTTACTCTGAGCGAGAGGCCAGCAGAAGTAAGAGCTCCCTGAACTTTGCCCAGGCTATTCTTACTCTAGCAGTTACACTTTCAGCGCACCCACCCCCACTACTGACTTGGTCACCTAGATAACGAAAGCTATCAACTACTTCTAGTTTTTCCCCCTGGAAAGTGACAGAAGTTGTTTTCTGCTGATTTTCAGAGTTTATTGCTCCTGAGCATCTGCCACATACAAAAACTATCTTCCCAGTTAGCCTTCCTTTGACATTGCTGCACCCACCTCTTATGTGTCTATAGCTTACACTGGGTACATCTTATAGAGTTTCTACAGATCGAGCAGGGCCATCTTCCTGAAGACATTTGTGGTTTGTCTTCCTTCCTACTTATTAGTACTTTGGTTTTAGCTAGGTTGATTCTAAGGCCCCTCGATTCTAATCCCTCCTTCCACACCTGGAACTTCTCCTCCAGTTCTGATAGTGACTCAGCAATTAGAGCGAGGTCGTCAGCATAAAGGAGCTCCCAGGGGCAACCTGTCTTGAATTCCTCCGTAATTGCCTGGAGGACTATGATAAATAGGAGGGGGCTGAGGACTGAACCCTGGTGGACCCCAACCTCTACTTTGAATTCTTCTGTGTACATGTTGCCAACCCTAACCTTACTTACCGCATCCCTGTACATGGCTTGCACAGCTCTCACCAGCCATTCATCTATCCCTAGTTTCCTCATTGACCACCAGATGAGGGATCGGGGGACCCTGTCAAAGGCTTTCTCCATGTCAACGAAAGCCAGGTACAGGGGCTTATCTTTGGCTAGGTATTTCTCCTGCAGCTGTCTCACCAGAAATATGGCATCAGTGGTGCTTTTCCCTGGCATGAAACCAAACTGCATCTCGTCCAAGTTGACTCTCTCCCTAATCAGTTGGGCTATGACCCTCTCTGTAACCTTCATTACCTGATCCAACAGCTTGATACCTCTGTAATTATTTGTATCCAGGGCATCACCTTTACCTTTGTAGCAGTTGACTATTATGCTGCTACACCAGTCATTGGGTATGACTCCTTCGTGTATCACCTGGTTGACTATACGGGTGACTAGGTTATAGCCGACACTGCCAGATATTTTGAGCATCTCTGCAGTAATTCCTGATGGGCCTGGGGCTTTCTCTGTCTTCATGCTTCTAATTGCCTTAGCTACCAAGAACTATCAACTCTGATAGCTGGTCCCTCTGTTGGGTCAACATTCAGCAGACTCTCTTTATCCCATTCATTTTCTTTATTCAACAACCTTTCATATATATATATATATATATATATATATATATGTATGTATATGTGAGTGCACCTATGTATGCTGTGAAGTATTCCAATGCTGTGAAATATATTGAGTGATTAAGAACATGACTTCTGAAATTTATTCTCTCTTTTTTGGTCTTATATTCCTGATACTCAGTTAGAGCGCTAATTAGTTGTGCTGTATTAGGAGATAATTATCCTAGTTTTTCTTCATTATATATATCATCATCATCATCATCATCGTTTAACGTCCGCTTTCCATGCTAGCATGGGTTGGACGGTTCAACTGGGGTCTGGCAAGCCCGAAGGCTGCACCAGGCCAGTCAGATCTGGCAGTGTTTCTACAGCTGGATGCCCTTCCTAACGCCAACCACTCCGAGAGTGTAGTGGGTGATTTTATGTGCCACCGACACAGGTGCCAGACGAGGCTGGCAGACGGCCACGCTCGGATGGTGTTTTTTATGTGCCACCGACACAGGTGCCAGACGAGGCTGGCTGACGGCCACGCTCGGATGGTGTTTGTTACGTGCCCTCAGCACGGAGGCCAGTCGTTGCGGTACTGGCTACGGTCACGTTCGGATGGTTTTCTTATGTGCCACCGGCACTGGTACCACAAGGATACAAATTCCATTGATGTTCATCTATTTTGATTTGGTTCGATTTGATTCGATTCGATTCTCACTTGCCTCAGCAGGTCTTCACAAGTGTCACAAGAAGGAAGGTATGCACAGGTGGACTGACTACGTCCCAGGTAGGGGCCACGGATTATGGCTTCACTAGTCTTGCCGGGTCTTCTCACGCACAGCATACTTCCATAGGTCTCGGTCTCTAGTCATTTCCATGGTGAGACCTAACGTCCGAAGGTCGTGCTTCACCACCTCGTCCCAGGTTTTCCTGGGTCTACCTCTTCCACGGGTTCCCTCAACTGCTAGGGATTGGCACTTTCTCACACACCTATCTTCATCCATTCTCGCCACATGACCATACCAGCGCAATCGTCTCTCTTGCACACAACAACTGATGCTTCTTAGGTACAACATTTCTCTCAAGGTACTAACGCTCTGTCGAGTAAGTACACTGACATTACACATCCATCGGAGCATACTGGCTTCATTCCTCACGAGCTTACACATGTCCTCAGCAGTCACGGCCCATGTTTCACTGCCATGTAGCATAGCTGTTCGTACACATGCATCATACAGTCTGCCTTTTACTCTGAGCGAGAGGCCTTTAGTCACCAGCAGAGGCAAGAGCTCCCTAAACTTTGCCCAGGCTATTCTTATTCTAGCAGTTACACTTTCAGCGCACCCACCCCCACTACTGACTTGGTCACCTAGATAGCGGAAGCTATCAACTACTTCTAGTTTTTCCCACCGGAAAGTGACGGAAGTTGTTTTCTGCAGATTTTCGGAGGTCAATGCTCCAGAGCATCTGCCACATACAAAAACTATCTTCCCAGTTAGCCTACCTTTGACATTGCTGCACCTCTTATGTGTCCATAGCTTACACTGGGTACATCTTATAGAGTTTCTACCTACACCTTTTCTACAGATCGAGCAGGGCCATCTTCCTGAGGATATTTGTGGATTTTCTACCTTTCTACTTATTAGTACTTTGGTTTTAGCTAGGTTGACTCTAAGGCCCCTCGATTCTAAACCCTCCTTCCACACCTGGAACTTCTCCTCCAGTTCTGATAGTGACTCAGCGATTAGAGCGAGGTCGTCAGCATAGAGGAGCTCCCAGGGGCAACCTGTCTTGAATTCCTCCACAATTGCCTGGAGGACTATGATAAATAGGAGGGGGCTGAGTACTGAACCCTGGTGGACCCCAACCTCTACTTTGAATTCTTCTGTGTACATGTTGCCAACTCTAACCTTACTTACGGCATCTCTGTACATGGCTTGCACAGCCCTCACCAGCCATTCATCTATCCCTAGTTTCCTCATTGACCACCAGATGAGGGATCGGGGGACCCTATCAAAGGCTTTCTCCATGTCAACGAAAGCCAGGTACAGGGGCTTATCTTTGGCTAGGTATTTCTCCTGCAGCTGCCTTACCAGGAATATAGCATCAGTGGTGCTTTTCCCTGGGACAAACCCAAACTGCATCTCATCTAAACTAACTCTCTCTCTAATTAGTTGGGCTATGACCCTCTCCGTAACCTTCATTACCTGATCCAACAGTTTGATACCTCTGTAATTATTTGTATCCAGGGCATCACCTTTACCTTTGTAGCAGTTGACTAGTATGCTGCTACACCAGTCATTGGGTATGACTCCTTCGTGTATCACCTGGTTGACTATACGGGTGACTAGGTTATAGCCGACACTGCCAGATATTTTGAGCATCTCTGCAGTAATTCCTGATGGGCCTGGGGCTTTCTCTGTCTTCATGCTTCTAATTGCCTTAGCTACCACGGAACTATCAACTCTGATAGCTGGTCCCTCTGTTGGGTCAACATTCGGCAGACTCTCTTTATCCCATTCATTTTCTTTATTCAGTAGCCTTTCATAGTGGCATCTCCAAACCTCTCTCTTTGCCTCCTCATTTAGCGCAAGTGAACCATCATCCATGCGAACACACTTCTCTCCTACCACATCACGATTCTCTCTCACACACTGTCTTGCAACACGAAATACCTCAAGTCTTTCATCCTCACGGCTCAGAACATTGGCAAATTTTTTCTTATCCGCTTCCCCTCTGGCTAAATAAACCTGTCTCCTAGCTTCCCTTTTGGCTGTCTGATACAATTCCCTGCTACCACCGTTCTTCCAGTCCTTCCAAGCCTGTCTCTTTTGTCTAATAGCCCTGTCAACCACAGTGTTCCACCACCATGTTACTCTGGGTCGAGATGGTACTTTGCTCCATCCACAGATCTGGTCAGTGGCTGTCAGCAGATTGTCCCGTAGGAATCTCCAGTTGTCTTCCACATTAAGTGAAGCTATATCCCCTTCTATTTCGTCAGAGGCTTCGAGTAGTATGTCTCTAAATCTCTGTCCATTTGCAGGATCTTTAAGCTTCCAGACCCTTCTCCTCCAAGCTGGTCTTCTTCTGGGCAACCATATATATATATATATATATATATATTTTATTTTATTAGTGCATGTGCATTTATATGTAAGGAAGATATTCTTGCTCAGTAATTTTATTAACATTTTACACAATTTGTAATTATTCTCTATGTTGCTTTTAACCAGTGGTTCTCAAGGATTTTTTTTACCTATAAATTCCTTTGATTCTTATTTTACTTGGCTGGACTCCCATAGCCATTCAATGTTTTAAAAATCCTATAATATTTTTATAATTAAATTTTATTAGGTATTGTATAGAAAATTAAGATATTTTGTAAAAATGTAACAATTTTATCAACAAAATCTTATGCAGACCCCCAAAGTCATATGGATCCTGGTTGAAAACTACTGCTTTAAATCATCAACTAGCATCTCTGATTTTGGTTTCCTTTTCAGTTCTAGAGATTTTCCTTTTTATCTATTACCCCCATCAGATCTTTTCCATTTGGCTGCCAGCATTTCAAAAATTAAAGTTTATTAAAAATTTCAAAATTTGGCACATTAATGTACTTTTCCAAGCTGAACTGCTGGAGTTATTTCACTTTTTCCAGAAAAAATGTTTTTAAAAAGTTGTAGAGGTTTAAAGTTTGATCATTTTTCACCCAGTTAGGAAACAGGATTTGGAAGTTGTCATTTTGTGCATGATGCACATTTTGTCGTCAGCATCCTGAAAATAGTACATGTTGTCAATATTTGTATTCTATACATGGAAAACAAGTAAACAACACGTCTTTTGTTGTTTGAAGCATTCAATATGCATTTAATGTGATAGCATGAACTTAAAAGATTTATCCAAAAACGTTATTTAGCTGTTATTTTTAGCATACCTCACAACCACCTCAAAGACAAAAACAAAAGGAAAGAGTAAAACATGTTTTTTGTAGTTTTAAGCATTCAATCAATTTCTCGAACAAATCACAATTTTCGTATCTCCTGCGCCACATAAATTCACAAGCTCAGTTGTCAACAGATAGATAAAACAAGTGGTTTCAATATATTTGTCAACATGTGCTTTCTCACAGACAAAAGAGTTCTCATGTTCTACCTGTTACTATGGAAACAGGCATGGATGCATCTGTAGTTTACCATTGGCTAAAATTGCTCAAAATTTTCAAACTTTAATTGCTAATAACTCCTTATTTATTGATTTATAACAAAAATGATTTTCATGTCATTCATTAGCCTATAAAAGTGTATCATTACACTGAATATGAAATCAATTCGAAGAGAAATTGACACTGGCAGCCAAAACGGAAAAGACCCCCCTCCCCATCATGTCAAAGTGGTAATATATATTGTTTGTATTTAATTTTTAGTTATTTCGTCTTTTATCTTATTTCAGTCATGCTGTGGCCATGCTGGTATTTTTTTTTTTTTTTACACTGACATTTTTAGTCCTCTCCCTTTTCCCTTGCTGCTGGTTAGATAGCTAGCCTAAACCCAAATATCAAAAGAAACATATCTGCCTGGACTATATCTACTATGCAATATTGTCCTTAGCACTCTACCCTTCTTTCAGTTTCTCATTCCCTAGTTTTTGTCCTGTCTCACTCATCACCCATATAATATTTCTTCTTTCTCAAGGGTCATGTTATTCAGCCCTTCTTGATGGAATTTTGGTTATCTTCTCATTTCAGTACCATTGTCAAATTGTAATTTCCCTCTTTAAGCTATCATGAAGGCAATTTTGTTTCTGCTAATATATTTCCTGCAGATATCAACTACAATTGTTCAAATTGAACATTCATCTCACCAGTTTCTTGGAGGGTATGCTAAGGTTGTAGGTGCTGTCACTTTTTCTCTAAACATTTTTTTTAAATGGAAAAGGAAATATAAGAAGGAACAAAATAACATCATTTGGTGAACACACATGAGTCTAAGAGTACAAGCTTACTGTGTTAGTACCACAGTAAATAAATAAATCTATTAATTGAAGTGTAATAGAGATGAGTTTCTGGTGATAAAATCTACTTTGACCAGAATTGTATCCACTATTTAGTCTCTTAGAAAGTTACAGAAAATGTTTGTTCTTATATTTTGGTTTACAGCAACCTGATATACATTAATACAATATTGGTCTCTAAATTCCTAATGATGAGAGTTTATAGGAATTTTGAATGTTGATCAACTTCGCCTTGCAAATCATTCCTTTCAGTACTGGAATATACTGTCAGAAACTAGGCCATATATGTACATAATCTGGTACATTTCTGCATAATCCCTATTGGCCACTCCTAAACTATTGGTTTACTTCATCTCCAGTATTATAAAAATGTCCAACACTAACATTGAAAATATTACCTACCAGTGCTAGAAATTTGTCATAGCCAGTAAATTACATCAAAAGCTTATTCATCTCTTATATGGGCTTGCCTGCTACATTCTTTTGACTTAACATTACTGCTACTTTTGTTCACTAAATTTTTTTTTTTTTTTGTCTTAAATTCTGTTGACATCAAAATTGTTTTCTCATTCCATTTTGGTTATCATTTAAAATTTGTTCTATATTAATTTATATTATTTGTAGAAATTGAAAAAGCTCTGTCTTAAATACTACAATATTTTTTTATGAGTTTATTGAAAGTGTCTTCCCAATATCTAAATGAGTACAATTCTTTCATTCTTCATGACATTTATTTGGGGATTTTTTGTGATAACATTTTTTAAATATTTTAAAAGCTTACAGTGTAGGCATAGGCATGGTTTTGTAGTTAAGAAGCATGCTTTGCAACCACATGATTTCAGATTCAGTCCCACCACACAGCACTGTGAATAAGTATCTTCTATAACTCCAAACTAACCAATGCCTTGAGAGTGAATTTAGTAGGTAGAAATTATGTGGAAGCCTGGTGTATTTGCCTTTTCCATGACCACTACTTGACAACTAGTGTTAGTTTGTTTACATCCTCATAACTTAGCAATTTGGCAAGTTCAGCAAAAAAGGCCTATAGAATAAGTACTAGACTCACAAAATAGTACTGGGGTTGATCGCTTTGATTACTACTCTTCAAGGTGGTGCCCCAACATGACCACAGTCTAATGACTGAAACAAATAAAAGAATATATTTTTCGTTCTAAGAAACCAGTCTTGAGACTGGCCAAATTTGATTACTATCTCAGTCATTTATATTTGACTGATACTTATTAACATCAAATTATATTGTATGTTTTCTCCAAATGAATTTGGGAGCAAATAAAATTACTTGTTCCAATTTACTTCCAGTGAAGTAGCATTGATGCAAAACCAAACTGCATATCTCCTATTAATTCTTCATTCATTTTAAGTATACATAAAAATGAAAGAAATCCTTGTACTTATGTGTCGTCTTTGCTAGTGTAATGATATACTTTTTCTTTTATGATTTTACATTCTGACATAGATTGGTTGAGTAGATAAAGCTTTGGTAGGGTCCTTGTCGTTTATTGTCCATAGCTGTGTTTCTTAACAGTGCTTGCATTCACATGTCTTGTTCCACAATATAATGAACAGTGTACTTTGATATGTTTGTTGATCCTCTCTACTAACAAAATTTTATCTTATGTGTAACTACCACTATTTGAAATTATCAAACAACATGAATGTTTATCACATTAACCTAAATAACTTTTATAACAACACTGCAGCAGCAGTATTTTTTCATTGAATATTTTTATTTTACATTTATATTTAGAAGAAATATGTCAAGATTTTAGTTCTAGGAAATTTGTAGAAATTAGCATTACCAACAAACAGCACTCAGTCATTTGTAATTAGTTACATGTCACTGAACTCAGCAGCATTTCGATAAAAACTAAGCTAAATAATCATGTTGTATTATTTACATTTTGTTGGAATATAGTTAGAAAATATGCTCAAGTTTGTTCAATGAAATTTGTAGAAATTTTACACACTGCCAACAAAAATAAATGCAAGTGATTTTGTCTACTTTAAATTATTATCTATTTTAAATTGTTTAAAAATTCTGTTGAGAGAAGTGTCCAGCTGACAATTTTTATACATACTGTCCTTGACAATCATTTATACCCACTCTCCCATTCCTTCTTGTCAGTCATGGCTCTCTCCCCCCAATAGCTAAACACCTTACTTCCCTCACTATCTAAATAATGGAGCCAGCTTTGGTCTACTCTTTCCTTGTGTGTGCATAGCTATGCTTATCATCTTGACTGGCAACTGCTGATCACTATTGCAGTTCTCTCTTATTGAACTCTTTGATCTGAACAAAGCACTACCATAACCCATGGACCCTAACAGTTGGTATATCAACCCAACCCCCATTAGTCTAGGACAATTAGTTCCTTTGATATCTAACCCTACTGTTTTATCTAAAAACAATAAGTTGTACTGTTGAGTATTCCTCCCCACCACCATCTACTTATTTCATACCCAGCTGCCACAGAAAAGCACTGTAATGTCCTTTGCTCTGTCCACATAGCAAAAACATTATCTAGTGAAAATTCCCACAGAGACCCAAAGACATTTGAATGTAGTCCCTCTAGGATGGCAGTAACTCCCGATACTGAATTGGATGCAATGGGATACATTTAACTCTTCCATGGAAAAACATACAAAATAATGATGATTTGATATATATCTTCCGTAGTAAATTTTTATTGACTATATTAAAGACTTAAGAATATATATATATAAACACAAATGTTCTTAGTTAAGTTGGTGTTAACAAATTGAATATTGTGGCCATTAAAAGTTAATTAAATTATTCAATGAGGAAAAGACAATATTAGTTAGTGACTGACATATTAATTATTCTGGTTGTACAGCCCCCCCCCCCCCCACGTGTTCTGGTGATATTAGATGTCATCAGTGAAACATAGATGTCACTATACTGCCATACTGGCTGAATCATTAAGAGACTCTTTAAGTAAGTGTATAATTTGTAGATATTTTAGAGAATAAATTTATATCAAGTTCTTTTTTTTACTGTAAGTTTATGATTTTTACTTGATTGTTTTTGGTATTTTAAAATCAGTTTATTCCAATATTATCTAAATATTTGTCAGAGCTTTTGAAGTTCTATAGTTTTTCTTTTGTTTTTTTTTTAACTGATACTCTCATCATTACTATCCAGCCAACATCAATATTTTCTTTTTGTGTACTTTCAGGTGAATCTGGTTTGGGAAAATCTACATTGATAAATTCTCTATTTCTAACGGATTTATATTCTTCTGAGTATCCTGGACCATCACTAAGAATTCAAAAGACTGTCAAGGTTGACAAGCATTATTTATTTTTATTATTTCTATTTAAATGACAAAAAATGTTTTATGTATTTTTCACAGTGTAATATTTGTGTTTGATTGTCTTTTCTGAGAAAGTGCAAAGAACAAATCCCTAGTTTTTACTGATCTAGAGTATCTCATGTTTTGTTTGATAAATAATAGAAACAAACTAAATGTGAAAGAATGACACTTTAAACAAATGTAAAGTTAGGTTTTTATGTTACATTCACTAAGAATTAACTGAAGTATTAACATGATTCATTTCTTAACCAAAAGCTATTTTAAAGAATCTCAAGAATATATTTCCATAGGAGCTTTTATATGTACATGGTTCATTTTTCATTGCATAATCAGTATACGTGCAATAGGATAAATTTAAATATTGGAAGGATGGAATTATATCTTGTTCATCCTTCATTTCAAATATAACTCTCTGCAGAAGGAGATTAGATGCAGTGTGATAAGTTAATTATACCAATAAGAACCTGAAAATGTTTGCTGCATGCAAAATATATAACTTTTTTTTCTTTGTATTATTATTCTTATTGTTAAGGCTGTGAGCTGGCAAAATGCTTAGTATCATTTTGTCAATCTTTACATTCTGAGTTCAAATTCCTCTGAGACTGACTTTGCCTTTCATTTTGATGAAATAAGTACCAGTTGCATATTGGAAGCAATGTAATTGACTTGCCACTGTCCCCAAAAAATTTCAGGCCTTGTGCCTGTAGTAGAAAGGAACATTTTTGTAATCGACTAAGCTTGTTCCCCTAAAATTGCTGGCCTTGTAACAGAATTTGAAAGCATTATTATTATTATTATTGAGTGAGAGAGCAGTGAATACCATCTAAGTGACACTGGGGTACAACCATATGAAACCCTATATACCCATCATGACTACCTGCCTAATAAGGGTACACCAGGCACATGCATTACAACTATATGTGCATGTCATGGTAATCTCATATCGAAATAAACAGCACATGACCTTGCAGATGGGGCCTGGTTAGAATTTTCTTTGAGCTGGGTAGCACATCCCACTCAAAAGGTCCCTGAATAAGGGTTGTCCCACTACTTCTGCTCATGATCAGATATGCACATATCACCGGCCACTAAGGGACATGCTCAGATGGTTATGGTCAAGCAACTGACAAGCAAATCTGTGATATTGAGCAGAATATTTGCTGTGGCCCAGCTTATAACATTTCCAATCAGTTTAGATCAAAAGTTTTTATGATACTTTTGGGGTATCTTCTGTTATAATTATTCTATTAATTCAAGGAGCTGGAAATACAAAGAATGAAGTTCTTAGGCAGAGTAAATTCAATAACCGTTCATTCACAGGTGCTTCGTACAAGGGGTTTGCTTTCAGTAGCCATCTTCATAGCAGTGCATAGTTAGCTTTCTCTCCCATACACGTGAGGCTCAATAACCTCTAGAGACAATGCATATGGTATCATAGCGGGACAAAAGTCTGCTGTGAACTCCTGGCTTTGATGTCTTGCTCGGCAACAGCGTGAGAAGAATGAGAGGGAAAATGTTGTCTTTTCCTTAAATAAGGGTTGCAGACGAGATCTCATTATTTCAAAATGGCACTGGCTTCTTTGAGCCTCGCTACACATAAATGTCTGCATAAGAGGTCGTATAGCAATATTGTGGATTACTGCATTTGCTATTTACATTTGTCAAAATGACAATGAAGTCAGTTAAAGATAGTGTCAACTGAAAGTTGTTCTCATACTAGGGCATAGAACAAATTGATATCTTATAGATGCGGTCAGGACAGCAGGTCAGAATATGGTTAAGTTACTTGTAGCAGAATGTCAAAGCAAGTTGAAAATGTTTTGGACATTATTATGATTTTTGTTTTCTTAAATATATATTTTTTTTATTCCCATTTGTTTGTTTGTTGGATACCTTGTAATTATAATTTATGATGTGTATTAATAGTGTAACATTGAATGAAAAAAATATATACTAAGCAGAAAATATAATGCATATTTAATATTTGTTTATTTCAATTAAAAGTATCACAACTGACTTAGACAATAGAATACCAGACTGCCAATTGAGGAGTTGATGGTTTGTGTCATGTTACCATCAAATACTTAATGCCAAGTACCTCAGTCTGTCTAACTTTAGGTACATACTTAAAATGAAGAACATTTCCCCACCATAGCATTTGCAAGGCTGACAGATATTATGTTACCTTACACCACAGAGTTTCACCTTTCTGTAAGTACCACTTCAAGATCTGTCACATGGTAGGAGGTAGCAGTGGCAGACTTGGGTGAGACAAAGAAAGATGATGTTCAATCAGATGTATAAAATGGATAGAACTTAAATGTGGATGCCCAGTAGATCATTTCAACACCTGCTTCTTTGTTAAGCAAATTTGGACAAAATATAAAGAAAGTTGTTGACCTTTTGATTTGGAAACTATTTTTGCTTACAGTTAGCACTTAAGTCATACAAAACAAATTGCAAGAAAAATTAATCACATCTGTATTTTTTATTTATGCTTAGGTGTTGCATTAGGTTTGAATTTAAAAAAGCTTTATTGCAACTCGCTGAAAATTAACAACATTAAGTAAATACATGTTTTCATGCCACTAAAGATATGAGTGTGCTATTTGCCAAAATGTTTTGCTGTTGTGAGAAATTGGAATGGTCTTAAACTATTACAGTTTATTTCACTTATCTTTCTGCATCAACTTCTGTTTGGTTTATTCCTATCTCTCATGCCAGCAACTTCTCTTGTACTAGCTACTTCTCTGATATCAGACGACTTTCATCCTCCTTTTAGCTGCCACATTGTGTCCTCCTACATGCATACACACATACACACACCCCTAATTTATATACATACATATATATGTGCACACATGGTAAACACTTAAATATCTAGCTCTTAGTCACTAATGTAACTTCACTAATTACAATTTTTTTATCCATTACTTCACTATGCATATTCCTGTTTAACATGGCATTTAATAGAATTTATAAACCTAATGACTAGCAAACTAAGATATAGTCCATGATTCAGTTTAGTATTCTTCAGCTCTACTTCACTCATACGTTTGCTCTACTTAAAATGAATGAAATATATATTCTGTTGAAATAAGGAAATGACATTTCCACATTTGCTGTTAAAAGAAAATATGTTTGTGACTTAATGGTTAGAGTGTTGCTCTTGTGATTTTGAGAATGTGGTTTTGATTCCTGGGCTGGGTGATTCTTTATGTTCTTAAGCAAAACACTTCATTTTACATTGCTCCAGTTCACTCAGCTGGTAAAAATTAGTAATCCTGTGACAGAACAGCACCCCATCCAGAAGGTGAATATGTATGCCACAGAATCAGGGACACTGGCCTTATGAACATGGAAGCAACCTTTGATTCTTTTTTTTTTTTTTTTTTTTGTGTGTGTGTGTGTGTTGTCATGAAACATCCACTTTTCCATGCTTCATGGGTCAGGCAGAATTTGTTTTAGCAGATTTTCTATTGCTGGATGCTCTTCTTGTTGCTAATCCTCATGTTCCTGTGCAAAGTTATATTTCGTGGCCAGACATGGAATCACTTTTAACAGGATTATTCTTCAACAAAGTTACAAAAAATTTCACACAAAATGTCAAATAAAAAGGGGAAAATTATTTCCACTTTTATCACTAAATAATTATATTCTAAATTAATACTGAAACCATTCTTTCTAGTTTCAAATTATTTTGGTTTCTTGTTAATTATTGAAAAGTGATATGAAATTTTACTCAGTTTGTGCAAATGTGTAATAACTTAGGTTATATTGTATTTACATTGTACACAATTATATTGTAGATTATTATATTGCAGATAATTATATTATAATGAATTATAACTGTAAAAGAACTTGCATTTTATAGTTTGTTACATCTGCTTTAAATTCATTTATTAATGATTTACTAATTATTTATTTTTTTAAATGTTTTATTAGTTTCCATTTTGGTCATAAAATGTTATATAAATCTGTCTAGAAAAAGGAAGAGCCTCCAGATGTAGAAATAGTTGCACTAACTGTATTTTATTTATATTCAAGCTGGTAAAGTCCATTCCACTCTTACTAACATAAAAGATTTAGGAATTGAACTTATATGCTAGTTCTCCCTGTTATCAAGATCAGCAGTCACAGCTTTCTCAAACTAAATGTAAATAATGGTAATGTTGTTCAAAAAATAAAATTTAAAAATTTGGTGAAAGCTGAGTGATTAGATAAATGAATTGCTCTATCTAGATGCTGCCATATCAACTTAAAGATATAGAATCTTTATAGAGGATGAAAATATTGTTAACAATAAACAATTTTATACTTAAGAAACATTATTTCAAACATATGTTTTAAATGGGAAGATATTTAATTATATAATTGACTGTTCATATGTAATAGTTTTAGGTAAATAATTTTATTTTCTTGGATTTACTTAAAGGGAAAAATAATATGCTAACTGACATACATACATTTTCTCTACAAGAAACAAACACTAAGAGTGACCTGTTTAGAACTAAGTAGATTTTTAAAATGTGGTTTTCATCAGTTATCTCTGACCAATATACTCACTTTTTTTTTCTTTCCTAAGTAACTATTTATGTTATTTCCTAGCTGTTAGCAGGCTCTCCCTCTGAATTTACTCAAAGAAAATAATTGTTTGCTTATTCACTTGCACAAAAAATTGTATTCCCTCACCACATCTCTTCTGGATTCTTTTTTGCTGATTCATAAATGGCTTGAAGTCACCAAAGTAAATTCTTTGCATTCACTTTAAGTAGTTCACATCTCTAATACAACATAACTTTACAAGTGCTAGAAACTGTCTTCCTACTGTATATAAAATTTACTTAATATTCAATAGGAAGAAAATTTTATTTTAACATTTTTTTCTTGTGCTTTAAAAACTAACACCAGTAGAATGTATTTGTTTCTTTATTACAACAGCTAGTAGAATATCAGAGCCTTGGAAACTAAATCATCTCTGATTTGATTGGGTTAACTTAACCTAGTTGTTTTGTTGTGCATCCCCTATATTAATCATATCCAAAGATGCATAAAAACAGGTATTGATTGATTTTGAATTTTTTTGGTCATTATGCTCTGCACCTGGTTAACCAACCTATTTTTTTGCCTTTTATATTATCCCTCCACAGAAATGGTTCTCTGCAAATAACTTCCTAAAACTGTAATTATTAATTACAATGCATCAGTGCCCATTGTTAGGTTCATTATCAGTTTTAATCAGTAATAGTTGCTGTTTTAGATCTCTGTAACTTTATGAATTTACATGGAAAGGAAAAAATCCCAGATTGCAGCTTGTCAGTATCAGTGGGGAAAACATCTTAATATAGTATCAATTTGATTTTTTTTAAACACCATAATTGGGTGGGTGTAAAAAGGAAAGAGGTGTATAATTTCATTTTGTGAAAATAAAGCTACTCTATATACAGGGGTTGGACAAAATAATGAAAACATCTTAAAATTTCAAACAAATTTATTTTAATAAGGGGTAGGACCACCTTTGGCAGTAATTACAGCTTGAATTCTATGAGATATGGATTCATACAAAGTTTGAATCGTTCCCAAAGGAATTTTTGTCCGTTCTTCAGCTAAAACAGTCTCTAGTTCTTGTGATGATGGTGGAGGGTATCAACTCCTTACTTGTTTTTCTAAAATGCACCATAAATGTCCAATAATATTGAGATCTAGTAACTGTGGTGGCCAGATAAGATGTTCAACTTCACTAGAATGTTCCTCATGTCATTCAGTAACAACTTTAGCTGTGTGAATTGGTGTATTTATCATCCTGAAAGATTGCATTTCCCTCCAGAAACAGTTCCACAACCATAGGATGAATTTGTCCGATTAAATATTTGAATAATCTTGACTATTAATTCTGCCATGAAGGGAAACCATTGCACCAGTGGATTTCCAAGATATAGCCCCCCCCCCCCTTGATCATCACAGATCCTCCTCCATGTTTAACAGTTTGAAGAAGGCAGTCAGAGTCAAGTGCTTCTTTTGGCTATCTCATGTATAGATAGCTGGTGGTCAGAAATAAGGTGAAGGATGACTCGCCCAAGAAAATACCTTTCTACTTTTTCTTATCTGCTTCCCCTCTGGCTAAATAAACCTGTCTCCTAGCTTCCCTTCTAGCAATCTGATACAATTCCCTGCTACCACCGTTCTTCCAATCCTGTTTCTTTTCTCTAATAGCCCTGTCAACAACATTGTTCCACGACCACGTTATTTTGGGTCAAGAGGGAACTTTGCACCATCCACAAATCTGGTCAGTGGCCCTCAGCAGGTTGTCCCATAGAAACCTCCAGTTGTCTTCTACATCGTGTGAAGCTATATCCCTTTCTATTTCATCAAAGGCTTCGAGTAATATGTCTCTAAATCTCTGTCCATTCGCAGGATCTTTAAGCTTTCAGACCCTTCTCCTCCATGCTGGTCGTTTTCTGGGCATCCATTTAGCCCCGATCCTGAAGTCACTAACTACCAGTCTATGTTGTGGGATACATTCTTTGCCTGGGAAGGTTTTGGCATTTATAAGCAGCCATCTTTCCCTTTTTCTGGCAAGGATGTAGTCAATTTGGCTAGTATGTCTGCCAGAATGTTAGGTGACTAGGTGACTGGCAGGTTTCCTGAAGTTAGTATTGTAAACCATAAGATCATTTGCATTGGAGAACTCCAGCAGCCTGGTTCCCTCTTCATTGCGGGAACCAAAACCATAGTCTCCATGTACGCCATGGATGACCCCTGTATGTTGTCCAACATGTCCATTGAAGTCACCAGCCACAAAGAGAAGGTCCCTGTCATTTGTCAACGAGGTAGTCTGCAAGAGGGTGTCATAAAATCGGTCTTTTTGCCCATCAGGTAGCCCCGGCTGAGGGGCAGTTTTTTAATAATATAGAATTCACACATGACTTCCCAGTTTTATTTTTGATTTCATAATGAAAGATATTTATGCAATCTTGAATTTTGGTTCCATATGAAATAGGTGGATTTCAGTACCTGTATAAGCTAAATCTTTATCATCATTTTTTTTTGTTGTGTTTGTCTTATAATGTGGACCTCATTGCACCTTTGGCAAGACTTAAGAGTCCATTCTACTCTGATGATCTTTTGGAGTGGTTTACATAGCAGATAGTAAGACATGTAGACATGGATGTGCATGCATGCACACAAGTGCAGCATCCATTAGTTTTGTAAGCCTGGTCAAATCAAGGCACAACAAGACTGTGTTTAGGACATTTCCTTTGCAACTACATGGTTTTTTAGTTTCGCTTCCACTGTACTGTAATTGAGGCAACTGTCTTCTACCATATCCCTCTGGTTGACCAAGGCCTTATGAGTAAAATTTGTTAGATGACAACTGAAGAAGTGCATTGGAGTGACTGTTTCTGTTTTGGGGTGTTAGACCTAATCCACATCACCATTGAGTACCTTTAGCGAAGTCCACTGCACTGCAAGCATTCTGGGCAAGTTTCCTCTTACTGGTCTTGAAGGTCTAAAAGGTTATTCATTCAGCTACCCTTCCTCCTCTGATTAAACCATTAAAAAAATTTGTATGATCGATGCTCATTGTGAAATTTTGCAGAAAATATGTAAGCAGGGAAAGAATTTCAATAGGTTGGAGTTCTTGTGGGGGAGAATGGAAGAATATTTACTCCAAGAGGTCCGGGAGAGTGAAATGCCGTATATTTGCAAGGAAGGGTAAGTGTTTGTGGTGGACCAGGTTGGAGAAGTATGTAGCTTTCTGCTTTAGAGGCTGTTTTAGTAATGATAAGAGAGAAAATAACACAGCTGGCAAGTAGTGGTTGTAATGTAGTGGAGTGAGTATTTTCTAATCAGCTGGATGGCCTAAGGCAGGTTATAGTCTAGGATGTTCGTGCTTGTAGCAGCACTTCATTGTGAGTCATACTTGGAAGCTGTAGCTGTCTAATGACTGATTGGAGATTAAATATTTTCTGGCTCTATGCATGCATCTTGTCATCAAAAGACTGTTTACTACAATTTTATGTGGGTGTTATAAGGGTGTAAAGTGTTTTTTCATCTAAGCACACACACACCTATACTGAGGTAAACTGCAAAAATATAGGGACAATTAGCATATCTGTAACCATGACTAGAAGACTTTTTTTTTTTTTGTTATCATTGTTTCCAGTTTCAAACCGATTTGTTCACATCTTATTTCAAGAATTTTGCCTGTTATCACTTAAACTTCTCAGTTGATAAAAACATATACCTTTCAACAGCATACTTTAGAGAATTAGTTATGGATCTCATCTGTCCATTCCAAACATAAGAAGTATTAAAGAATTAGGGAGAATTAGCAGAATTACTAACATGCTCAACATTTGAAAACTATGGTCAGCTTTAAAAAAATCTTTATTATTCAATCTACTTTCTATTTTGTACAATTATTTCAAAGATAACTTAGTTTTGATTTCAAGTGGGTATTTCAGTACGTCATGAAAAACAAATATCTCTCTTCTAAATAATTATAGAGGGGAAATATTAACTGGTGATAAAAATAAGAAATAATATTGTACTAAGTGGCTACATATATTAGTTAGTGGTTGGTTTTTGTTTCATGGTACCATGAGGAACAGCTGCATGTACTTATATCATTCATAACTTCTGGCATATCCTCTACGTGTTACTAGTGTAGACAGAAATTGACCAGCTTTACTGTTTTTTAAACTAAAAAGCATAAAAATAAAAGTTTCTTCCTGAGCACCATTATGCATAAGTGAATGAATGATAGACATTGATACCTATAATAGTGAAACATTTTTCTTCTTCTTTACATGTAATCATTCTGAAAGAATTTTGAAATTAGAAACATAAATCATATGATTGCTACCAGAGTACTGCAATTTTTAGTTTTGTTAGAACCATCAACTCCTGTATAGTTTATATGGAAGAGTGTCCCGTCTGATTGATAATTTAGAATTTCAGGCTGGAATTCTAAGAACTGATAATGGTGTAAGGTTGCCATTAAGTGAATGCCAAACATGATAGCAAGTGCCACACTTCATTCACAATATAAAAACTTATTTAATGTCAATGCAAATAAGTTTATTTGGGTTTGAGCTTCCAAAAAGTGTACATCACTCAATATATTTCTTTCTTTCTTTTTTCTTTTTGCTAATCTTTGTAAATTACCAATTTTATGTACACTGACAGGATATATACCATAGCAAATGTGTATTTAATAGAAAGATTAGTTGTTTTATCAGGGTTGTAGTTATTGGTCAAGTTGTCTTAACTGTAGGAATTTTGAAAATTTCTTTTAATTACTTAAAATAATTTCCAGTGTGTATTTTATATTTTGTGTAATGCAGTAGGAGGTGATCAAACCACAAATAGGGAAAGGTAGTAGAAGAATTAAAATGAGGGCCTTTTTATCACTTTCCCTTACTTACCTGTTACTTAAATGTAGCTTAACTTGTATTTTGTTGGTTGTTTAAATACCTATCTATCTATCATTCTATCTACTTTTCTCACATCACTGCCATCTCTCTCTCTCTCTCTCTCTCTCACACACACACACACACACTCTAGCTAGCTAGTTAGATAGTGATAGATCACTTTTGTTCACATGCATATATGCACATGCACTGAAGTGCATGTATCTCTAGCTAAGATGCCATTTGCATAAGTGATATTGCTTGTGCATACAAGTGTGTATGCATGCATGCTTGGAAACAAATGAAGGTTGACGTCAAGAAGAGCATCCAGCCATAAAAATTTCTGCCTCAACAAATCTTATCTGATTCATGCAAGCATGGGTATGATGATAACATACACACAACACACCCATCAATCACATCTACATAAATTTATGAAAAATTTTACTTTCCCAAAAAAAAGAAAGACTATTTTTTCATGAAATTGTGTTAGCATGCATACTGGAAGGAATGGAATATAAACATTTGAAAAAAAAATATTCAAAGCTATGAATACCACAGTATGTAAATATCAGTATTTAAAAATAAACTTAATATTTTGTATTTTAACTATATTTCATTATCGGTTTCAGTACATTTATGTATGACATACATATTAACAGTGTGAGTACTCTGGTGCAAATAGTAAAGAAGCAAAATATATGATGTAATCATATTAATATTTGAATATTCAGTATGATGTCATATTGGTGAGAATTTAAGCAATACATTTAGCTTGGGTGAAACTAGGAAGAATTCTGAATTGCAAGTATGCTTACATGAAGCAAACTGAAATACATTGAAAATATGTAACCAAAAGGGTAGAGGAGTGTGAGAGGCTGGACTTTCTATAGACCATCAACAAAAGGCAATAGATGATCAAACAGGATCATATGATCTGTGCCAGTTGAACATGAAAATGATGATGTAAAGTCTATTTAATTTCTTAGCTGTTATGGTGGAAAATAACTTTGATCTAAATAATTATTACATGAGAAATGTTAAGGCATTTAATTAACTTTCATTTTTTTTATTTAAAATTAGGCTGTGGATATGTATTCTTTATTCTCATATGTCTTTAAAACGATAATAATAATGATTAACAAGAATAACATTCAGGTCAAGGTTATGATTTCTAGACAAATGCCAATATATTATTACAGAGGGAATTATATATCCCAAGGACCACTTTAATCATCTCAATGATCCCATTCCTCTTCTCTTTTCCATTCTCACCAAACTCACCTCCTTTTTAAGCTTGCCACTTTCTCTTTGCCCAACTAGCTCTCTCAATCCTCATCCCTTTTCTCCCAGTCAGTCTCTCTCTCTCTCTCTCTCTCTCTCTATCTTAGTCTCTTCTTGAATCTCTCTTTTTTCCTATCCTTCCTCTTCACCCCACCATCATTTCTTATAACCATTTACTTTCAAGTCTCTCTCTCTCTCAGCACTTTTTTCTCTCCTCGTCAAATTTAATGTTTTATTATAATTTCCTTAGGAAGGGTAAAATTAATTAAAGAAGAAAAAATGTCTTTTTCAACAAACAAATTTTTCTTAAACATTGTCCCAGAAATACTAAAAACAAAAAGCAATGAATTCATTTGGAATCAACCTTGGCTCAATGTTTAGTTTACATAGTAAGATTATTTTTAAAACTGTAGACACTGTTTGCTGTTGTTAATGGTAGCTTAAACTGAAGCAGGCAGGGTAAAATGTAGTAGGATTGACATGAGAGGTGAGGGCATAAGAGGAAATGACTAAGAAAGGATATGGGCAGCTGGAAAAGGCTTGTGTTTTGGGCCAAGATTGAAAAAGAATTTGTGTGTGTGCACAGCCATGATAATAGTCATATGTATCAAATGTACAATATCCAAGTTTGCTGGACGTGTTTGTCATAAAATAATCTGATTAATAAAAGACAAAAATAGCATTTTTTCTATTGCATTTGGTATTTATTAAATTTTTTTTTTTTTTACAAGAGGAACTGTTAGTCTAATATGAGACTTGTCTGTATAGTAGGACAGTTCTACTGAACAATAAATATTAGTTTCATCCCTACCAGTTTGAATGAACTACTCTGATGAACAACATCTAAATAATAAAGCACTATAAAAATATAAGCAGTTGATTTCATGAATTAAAAGAAATATATATTCTTAATTTGAAAATTTTCAGAGCAAAGAATTTTATGACACAAGGCTTAAACAATTATTTAAATGAATATAGGTTAATTAATTGCATTAAATAATGGATGAGCTGTTTTGATGAATTAAATATGGTTTTATTTTGTTTTTGTTCTTTTTCCCTTTTTTGTGGTGATGGCTATCTATCTGACTTTAATTATTGCATCAAAATATATGACATCAATTTATTGGGTGTTTTGAAAATATTCTGTGGAACAGCATTTTGAATGTCATACAAACTTCCTACAATATCTTGTAATTCAGACCCCATTCTTGTACCATATGGTTGTTGGGGAAGTTTTGTAATCCTGGCTTTGTGTATGCAAGCCTCTTCCTTCACCCTTTGGATTTCTTGATACACATACTTTTTAAGATCTGTTTCCATTTCTCCAAACAGACACAATTGTGAATTTGTGATGCACAACTAAGGATTAATCTCTTTTCAAGTCATTCTAAAATACATTTATGAGATTCACTAATTCAGAGTTTTGTGGGGGGTTTCTTAATCTCTAGAAATTTTTAAGGCATGCTGCAGATTGTAGAAATGTTGTTTCCTAGTAATAAATATTTGTGCATCACTTTGTTTTCATTTAAAAGAAAGATGGTGGGATTTTATAGATAATATTTTCATCTTTGACTGAAATATGGGTTTGAGCAGTTATAAAGCTGTGTCTAAGTGTGGTGAAAAGACTATAATATTTCATCTACTTATGAGGTTGTGCATATATATTATTATTATTATGAGATGAGAAAGATCTTTGCAGTATTCTGCTTAAAAAGGGTTACAGATTCCGGGATTCTATACATGTTGCTTCTGTACCTTACATAGGCCTAGTGTCATTAACAATAACAGCTCATCAGCCAGCATTTTGTGTTGTTTTTAAGGCAGTGTTTACTATTCAACAGAGTACAAGTGGGCAGGGCTGAATGATATCAAAAGGTTTGCTACTGTCAGTAATAGTTAGAATAGGAAGTCTCTCAGCCTGCTAGAATTTAGCTACCAAATCTTCTCAAACCACCCCCTACTGCTCTTCAAGATAGAAAAAATATGGTGAAAAAAAATCTGTGTTAGTAATAAGTGGATGGTACTGGTAATTTCAGCTCCTTATTAATTTTTAAGGATTTCATAAAGTACGATTTTAAAAATGAATAATAATTAACAATTAAGAAATGAATCATCTGTGTACAATTTTGATAAAATTTTTGGTGAAAAGCTGTCTAAACTGTGGAATATGTTTGAAGTAAACTAAGACATAAATGTGGCTAAAGTGTGTCACAGTGTTGGGAAAAGCATTTTACAATGTGTAGCTTATAGCGCTGGCCTTCAACAAACAGCCATTGTTATTAGTAATTACTCCATTTTCATAAGATACACATGATAACTTTAAGTTACACTGTTGTGGCCTCACCCTAAATATATTACACTTGTAATTTTATCTTTTCCTTCCTGACAAAAATTTTAATAATCAACTTAGCTTTTTTGCTATTAGTATTGCTGGAGTAGTTTGTGATAAATTCTGTTTTTCTTTACTAATACACTTGGGAAAGATATCCATGTGACAGCTTAACATTTTTACTCATCCTAAGATTTGAAATGTCATTCCAATGTTATAAATAATACTTATTAATTCCTTTTTAATTTTGCTCCATATTTTCAACTTTTCACAATGTTCAACTTTCTCAGAATATTTATTCTATTCAAAAATGAATTTTTCTATTTTGGTATAATGTCAGCAAATGATCCCCTTTTAATGGTATTTAAGTGGAGAAATGGCACTCAGTTACCTCTAGTAGCAGCATTTTACAAAAGCTTTGCATTCTTCACATTGCAATCCTGTATAATATTCATCTAATCTGTTTTGGAGTGGCTGCTGATTTTTTCTTTATTGATCTGTATATGTTTGTGTGTTATACATGCACACACAAGCATACTTATGTACTAAAAATAAAGCCAATGTTTGATAGTAGCATAAAGAATTTATAATCAAATTTTTTTAATTATGTTATATTCCATCATTGAAGAAATTTATATTATGCAATAGAAAAGTCTGTTGTCTAAATGAGTAAAATATGGCACATGTACTCACAAATGCATTTTCAATTATGTTTACAATACTACTGTAGCTGTTCAACCTTCTGAACTGAAAATAATATATTACTCTTGTTCTGACATACATCAAAAAAAAAAAAAACATTTGTTATAATAATTTGTACAAAAATCATTAAATTCACCAAAGTTTCAGTAACTTTCTATCTGTCAGTAATAATTTAAGTGTAAGTAAAGTTATAGAATGTACTATAGGCCACTGAGGAACTACTCAACACTTTCATCTTTATAGTGTCTAATCCTCTCTAAGCTTTACAAATACCCAGAATCTAGTTTCATATTGACATCGTCCAAATAAAATATTTTAAGTTCTATAAAATCATCATCATATAATATCTGTGTTCCATGCTAGCATAAATTAGATGTTTGACAGGAATGAATGGGTCCATGGAACACATGCTTTTGTACTTGTTTGGCATGATTTCTACAGCTAGATGCCTTTCCTAATGCCAAAAATATAAAAACATATATAAAATCTTAAATTAAAAAGAAATTACTAATTAAGATTAAGAATATTTATTTCTGCAGTACAGTACTTCTGCTGGTTTGAGGAATTACTTACTGTTGACAGGACAAGTTGGTTAACTGATGCCATTATTTCAACTGCAACTGTTATAGATAATACTTTCATCCATGATTGCAACTTTATATATACTCCATTGAAATACCTGGGCTTTTTTATCAGTATTTTTATAAACTAAACTTTGCTTTCAGAAGATCATATTTTTCATTTTTTTTTTCTTTACAGGTTGACACAACTCAAGTACTCCTTAAAGAAAATGGTGTTTCATTGCGTTTAACTGTTGTTGACACACCAGGTTTTGGAGATGCCGTTGACAACAGCAATTGGTATGAATCTATTCCATTTTGTATTTGAAAAACTTTGAATATTTTGGCAAGACTCTATGAAACATGTGTAAGAAGTGTGATACAGCAGTTGAGATAGGATCATTGACTAGAGAGGATTTGGAGATTAATGATGTAATCATGACCTGTTAGATATGTGATGCTAGCTTACATAAAAGGTGAAGCACAAATAACCTTAAAGAATAAATAAACATATAATGCAAATGCACACAGAACTTGTGCTCTTGGTAGAAAGTACCATTGGAAAAGGGAAATATAGGAAGGAGTAGTGTGGTCAGATCTCAAGATGCTGGTCTTCATAAAAGTTTGAGTTAAGTGGAGATATGCTATATAGCGAAACTTTCCATAGTTCATGACAATGAAAAAATAGACTTTAGAATGTTATTGACGACAATGTATCCATGCTATTGTATCATAAGAAAAATAACTTTAGTAATTCTAACTTTTGTTGCAATACTCCCAGTGAAATGCTCTGTTTCAATTAATTTTATACGACAATATTTCCATTGACAAACTCTGTTTCACGAATTTTATGAGATTTAGTAAAATGCATCATGTTTTCAGAATTAAGCTGGTGTTTGGAAAGTGGCTAACAAATTGAAAAATAATTGATTTCAAATTTTGGTGCAGAGCCAGCGGTTTTTGTGGGAGGGAAAAAGTTCATTACATCAACCCCTGTACTTGACTGGTATTTATTTTATTAATCCTGGAAGGATGAAATGCAAGGTTGACCTTGGCAAAATTTGAACTCAGGATATACACTAAGCATTTTGTCTGGCATGCTAACAATTTTGCCAGTTTGCCATCTGAATAAATGAAAATGGTTCTAAGAAAGAAAGAGTTTAATGTGGGTTTTTAATTCTCTTTCCACTTGAATTGCTAACACTAAAAAGTGTGTATTGCACAACACAATCTTATTTCCCTGCTTTCCAAATCTATGTAACAGGTTATTATAGAAAGCTTTAGTTTAGTTTCTAGTTTTGTCTTTTTACATTTTTTAATACAAATTTTTTTTTTTTTTTTTTTCAAATTCTTCAAAAGTTGGCAGCCTGTAATTGATTTCATTGACACTAAATATGAGGAATATCTCAACTCAGAATCCAGGGTTAACCGAACCATTATGCCTGACAACAGAGTCCATTGTTGCTTATATTTCATTGCTCCCACAGGTCATGGGTGAGTAATAATTTCAACAGTTTAAATTGATAATATATAACATAACATTACTAAATATTTGTCACAAAGAAGAAAGCTCATCTGTAATAAGATAATTGTTTCTCTAACTCCTTCAGACTGAAACCACTTGATGTTGAATTCATGAAACGTCTTCATGATAAAGTAAATATTATTCCACTCGTTGCCAAAGCTGACACACTGACACCAGATGAATGCAGAGATTTCAAGAAAACTGTAAGTTTTTTGCATTTATTACTATTTTCCATGCTGATATGGGTTGGATGAAAGTGTTTTATAACTGGATATGATGTATCTATTCTAAAACTCCAGAAAACACCTGTATAACAATAAAAAAAACCTAAATTTGATTTTACTATGTTGTTGGACAATATTATGTGGAGCTATGTATATTTGTAATTCATTATAAATATTGAAATACTTTAGAAATAAATAGCCTCTTCATATCTGTTGAAATTATTCTAGATTTCCACACTCTGAATTCAAATCCTGCTGAGATCAGTTTTGCCTTTCATCCTTCCGGGGTTAAATAAAATACCATTCCAGAGTTACAGATTGTCAGATTCATTAGAATGTTGAGTGGGATGCTTTGAAGTATCTATTTCAGTTCAGCATGCTCTAAGTTCAAAATCCTGCTTAGACCACTATTATAATGAAGTAACCTCTTCCAAGTCAAGTAGACTAATAAAAAGAGCAAAAGGCACCAAACTCTATAGTTTTTGTCCTTATCAAATAGGAGCAATCTAAGTGTGCAAAGTGCTCATTAACTATGATGATTTTAGTATTAAAATGTTATCTTAAAAGTGATAATTTGAATATTTTATATAATGCTAAGCTGAATGTTAACTCTTAAAACCCTATAGTGCTTTCTGTCTCTAAATCTCCCAATCTTAGAAATTAGAGATTTTGATGAAATGCAATTAGTTCAGTTTAAAAATCATAAAAATATGACAATGGCATGAATTTGGATGACTTTACTGATACAATATAACAACCATTAATTAGTGTGCATTGTAAATGTGGTTTTTACTTAGTCATGTCACTGTCACCTGCCAGGATAGGTTGAATACAGTTAAGTTGATCACACATAGGTGTTTTCACATATAGTTACAAGATATTGATATCCTGGGCATTGGTTTCCTGTTATAGAGCTGAAATTGTGTTCCAGCTAGTCTTTGTAACTTTGAAGCTACACATTCAAAAAAGGGTTCCATTCAAAAAGGATTCCAAGCTATGTCTTCATTTCCTCCATTCAGTGATGTTGTAAGGCTCAACAAATGAATGTTGTTCACTTTTATTACAATAATTATGTTCTCTTCATAAGTACAGAAGCTGCACATTTAAAATATATCAGTACTCTCTCTTTTACTCTTTTACTTGTTTCAGTCATTTGACTGCGGTCATGCTGGAGCATCGCCTTTAGTCGAGCAACTCGACCCCGGGACTTATTCTTTGTAAGCCCAGTACTTATTCTATCGGTCTCTTTTGCCGAACTGCTAAGTGACAGGGACATAAACACACCAGCATCGGTTGTCAAGCAATGCTAGGGGGACAAACATACATGCACACACACATATATATATATACATATATACGATGGGCTTCTTTCAGTTTCTGTCTACCAAATCCACTCACAAGGCTTTGGTCGGCCCGAGGCTATAGTAGAAGACATTTGCCCAAGGTGCCACGCAGTGGGACTGAACCCGGAACCATGTGGTTGGTAAACAAGCTACTTACCACACAGCCACTCATTTTTTTTTTAAATATTACTATCTATTAAGAAAATTATTGAAGCCATATCATTTATGTGGTAACTTCACTCCTGCTCAGAATCAGTAAATTCCAAAGTCTTTGGTGTTTATAGATGAAACTGAAATATCATTCTAATTCTTTGTGTCCATGTCTAAGCTGTCTTTCTCTAATTAAATTATTAATGGATAATGTCACTGAATTCTAATTCACTTGAGGTATTAATTGCCATTATGTTCATAAATTGAAGGAAGCAAAATCCAGAGAAATTCACTTGATTAGATGTGAACAGGAAACCATGTGACAAGAAATTCTTTATAGAATTCAGAATGAAGCTAAACTTTGTCCCTCATGCAGAAAAGTGATTGGTTGCAGTTTTATGCATTTTAGGATTGCAAGAGTTAATATGTTTAAACTGAATTAAGCTAACATTATTCATACAAGATAAAATTGCAACTTGAAGATTGTATCTCTCTCTCCCCTAAAACAAGGGGGATAATTCTTTTTTTTTTCTGGGGAAAAAAAATTTTAAAAGACAATGGATGATAATTTATATGCAGATAATCTAACAAAGCAGTTCCAAAATTGAGTAACAAAAACTTTGGTATTTGTAAGCATTTTAAGTCAAAATATGTAGCTTAAGATGAGAAATTGAGTATGTAATTTAATTAACCTGGGTATTGGATGTTTATGAATCATAAGTAACTATTGTTGTTGGAGATGAAAAAAAAGTTTTGAAAATTGACGAGATCATATTGTTTATTAGTCATAAAGTGTTGCTTGAAACAAAAGCCTTTGTGAATATGAAAAAAAACACCTGATGATTTCAAATGCATGCATAGGAAAATGGATAGAATCTTCACTCTTTATTATTCAATTCATATATTTATTCAGAGGATGTTTATCTGTTGTCACACTTTTTGAGTGAGTGAGAGAGAGAGAGAAGACACCATCTTTTATTAAATATAATAATTCTATAATGTTAGCTGTATTATGTACATTTATAGAATGAATGAAATTATAATGTCAAAGAATATATTCATTGTCTCCATTCCATGATCTCCTCTGACTATTTTATTCAGATTTTAAATGAAATAGCGCAGCATAAAATCAAAATCTATGAGTTTCCTGAATGTGATGATGAAGAGGAAAACAAACTGCAGAAGAAATTACTAAAGGTTTGTTTATTCTACACCTTGTTTCTTTGTTAATAATTGTTTTCTTTGTTTAGATGTTTGTGGTGATTTATTTTGCTCCCCACCTCCATGTCATAAAAGTACTTATTTGAATATGAGAGTATTTTTTACATATAGTTTATAAAGTTGTTCATATATTTTATTGAAAAAAATCTACCAAAGTTATGTTTTGCAGGTTTTGTATTGCAGGTGGAATTTTGGGGACTATTTCAAAATTCTGCCACCCTACATACTTCAATATTTTTATATTTAGCTTTATTTTGGTTATTTATTCTTTTAATTATCTAAAACCAATTGCATATCAAATTGCCTAGGATTGTCTAATATGGTACTACTTTTATCCTCATTTTAATTTATATGAGTGAATTATAAAGTTTATTAATTCCAGAGTCATACTTATGTTGAAACTGAAACAGCTACATTTTTGCAGAGCTATATTCACTTTCACATTCTTTCATACCACAGTCTGTTTTGAAGTCTCAACACTGCACTTCTCTGGCCTGCTTCCTGATACAATTGTGCACTGAAATTGTAACAGTGACCAAGTCATAGAAGGGTAACAGAAATTGTTGACATTTCAGAATAAACTGTAGTTTGAAAAAAGAAATGTAAAATGTTTAAATATAGATTTTTGCATTCATAATAAGCTACGACTCTTCCACAATGTACTTGCTAATATTTACTAAGATACTTCAAAATATTTAGTGATGAAACTGGGGGAAATTTATCCAAGTCATTAATTTAACAAAATTATGTCCCTCTTTTAAAACTTTGCCTGAAGTAGCATTCATGAATGCTTAGTATTTTGTGGCAAATATTTAGCAACCAAACTTTTTTTTTCCCCCTTCATTAGCTTAATTGATTTAATGGGTTTTTAATATATGCTACTCTAGTATATTACTTCAAATTTTGCCAACTTTTAAATTATCATCCTGCTTTGCTATTTGTACTAATAACATTAATATAATAGCTTTCTGCCTTATAACTTTCTGCCTTCCAATAACTCATTTGCTGTTATTGAAATGATGTTGGTGTATTATTAAACATTTTTACACTAACACTGCTAAAAACCACCATTAGTGTTGACTTTTTTTAAATATTGTTTTACTATATTTTCAGTTATCTTAGATTCATTTAAATTTAGTTTAAGTTTGTTGTGGTTTTTTTTTTTGTTTTTTTTTTGTTTGTTTTTTTTTTTTGTTTTTTTTTTTGGATTTTCTTTTACCTTTTCCTTTTGAATGATCAAACTGATTGTCTTCACGCCATATTTCTATAACTTTTATTTTAAGCACACTTTATATACTCTTAGCCATTCGGAAGCTTTTATTCAGGACCTTGTGGCTATAGTTTAAAATTGATATATTAAGTTCAAGCCTAACCACAGAATATGTATTGCCAAAAGGCAATTTGAAAAAATCTCACTTATAGAAATAGTGTCAAAAGTAAGACTGTCCATAATTTTTGTTTCTAACTGCTCTACCATTAATTTATTTTAAACATATAGGTCTATAATTAAATTTCAAGTTAGGTAGTTGCAAGACTGAGTTATTGAACTAGTTCTTTATATTTGACTAGCAGTATCGCCCGGCGTTGCTCAGGTTTGTAAGGGAAATAACTATAAAGCATTTTTAGAGAGTTATAACCAAAAAATAGCAAAAAAATGGGAAAAAATGATGGTAAATTTTTTTTTGAGAGTTAAAAAGGATGGAGTTGCGTCCCCTAGACAGTTTGTGGTTCGTGTTTCTGATTCTCGACCCCATGTCGAATTTATCGATTTTTTTCAGAACTGGGGAAACTTTTCAAAATTTTGGCTGCGTTAGTTTTGAATTATGACATTGGGCTATGTGTGTGTCAAGTTTCATCAGAATCGGTTGAAAGCCGTGGTCAGGGTGAGGGTACAAGCAAACAGAAACACGCACAGACAAACTGCCGTTTATATATAGAGAGATTAGTATTCTAGTCCACCTACTATTAATAATTAGATAAATAGAAGTTGGGTAAGAAAATGTAGCAATGTTTGGAAACATTGATGCTTTTGAATTTCATCTGTATCAGTTCATATCTCTGTATAATAGGGAAATTGTCATTCTTTTTTCTTTAGTTTTTAGAAGAAAACTCTAACAACTTTTATTAATGTACAATGATTGTAGATGATTAAAGAAATCTTACTATTTAGCTTGATTTTTTATTGAGGTTCTCATACTAATTGTATTGTAAAATCTTACTTTTGTGCGATACTTGGGTTTCATCTCTATTTATTATTATGACAGAAAAGTTGCATTTCACTGTTATTTAACAAACATTTGTCTTCATTTCTTAATATACATTTTGTTTTCATATACTATTCTTGATGAAGTACAGAAATTGTATTATTTATCGATTCAGGAACAGTTTCATTTTAATATCATTTAATTATTTAAATCGGTGTGCATGCATATGTGTACAAGTATACATAGACATACACATATACGCAGTAATTCCATTCAACAATATCTATATGCTTAAAAACTTATAGAAGTTGAAAAATCTCCCAAATATTAAGTTGGTTTTCACATTTCTAAAAGTATCTTATCTCATACCTATCTGGGAAGTGGAGAATTAGCTGTCTGCTAAGTTGGATCTTGCACACTATTTTATTTTCAACCTTTCAGAAAGACTTAAAAGGCGGTAAATTCTTCAAGGTATGTAATTAAATTATTTTCTGCTTTCTGTTTATTATTTTTTTTTTCATGTCTTATAGTGTCTCCATTTGCCTGTTGTTCTTTACCCAAACTCTTCTTTTTCCCTTTATGTCTGTATCTAATATAGTATCGCAACGTATGTGTTTTAGTTGTTGCTATTGCAATAGCATTAGGCGTGCTTTAGTTTCTAAATGCAACTTTTATGTTCACTGGCACATTTTATCTCAGTGTTCGTGATAATATATAAATCTAATAATCTAATGTGATTTGGTATGTTAGTCACTCACTATTTGTATGTTTATACAAGGTTATTAAAAAGTGGTTTATGTTGAAGTCCACTTTCACAGCTCACTCACATCTGAAATTGAGTGTTATTTGACACTGAATGTAAAATAATCATTTCAACTCTCTTTTTTTTTTATATATATATATTTAATCTGAGCTGCCTATATATGTTAGAAAATACAGCTAATTTTGGGATGTTATACACATTTGAAATCATTCCTGCTGCACTCATTTGTATTATAAAAACTAGTTCCTGCTTCATTCATTAGAATTATTTAAAAGTATTTAGTTTTAGTTATTAAATTTTATATTAATTTCTCATAATATCGCTAACTTGAGCAATACGAGATATTGACTACTGGTTTTAAATAAATCAGATTATTTAGAATTTTGTTCAGAAGAAAGTTTAAAGTAGTTTTTAAAGCTGGTTTGGATATAATTGAGCATTTTCTGTTAGCCAATTGCATTCTTTTATTCTAAACAAAAAAAATACCTTTCTTCAATTACATTGTAAATGTCTTCTCAATATTTTCATAAATGTAAGCAGTAATACTTGGAAGAGATAGTTTTCCACTATAAAACTGAAAATAAAATGCTGAACAACAATTTTATTGGTGTTCAGTTTTAAATTACATTAGATTATATATTAAAAGGTTGATTACGAAACAATATTGAACTATTGGAGCTAATTTATTCTGAAAAGCAACATCCCCAGGATAAGTCATGTTTTAGTTATATTTTTGGCATTATTGGTTATTTTTTATAGTTTAGGAGAGATTAAATATTTTGTATTAAAAGATACATAATACAAAAAGTAATATATTTACTTTGCTATACTAGGCATATCTTTTGATATTTAATTACACTTATAGACTACAATTTTCTGCTCTACCAACTGAGATACAATTCAATTAAATAGCAAACGAAACAACCATAATTATTTTTCTCATGTTCTACTCAGTTCTGCATTAGAGTATTTAGGAACTTTAATCTGTGAGTGGAAGATGACGTGCAAGTTCACTTTGTTTTTGAAACCATTTAAGTAAAAATAAAATGAGGGTTGTCATAAAGTGCTATTTCGAGATATTCTACTTATTTGTAGTGATAGATATTAGCCTAGCTGAATTAGCAAGTTAATGAAATAGAAACCATAATGGTCGAAATACTAGATTTTATTTGATATTATCTAGTTATGAAATTTAAACTCTTACTACCAATATGAATTCTGTAACTTCTGAAATAGAATGTGCTGAATATTCTTATAAAGTATGACCTGAGCATAAATGCCATATGCTTTCTAAAATAAATACCATATGTTTAAATGACAGTATATACTAACTGGATAAATAATGCAGAAAATACTTTTACTGACATTATTGCTCTAATTCTCTAGTTAAGTGTATGAGGGCTAATACTAAAGCACTTCCAGTTATGTTATAGTATTTCATTTGGTGCCTTATTCTTCTGATTTCCAGAGCCAACTTTGCTCGTCTCTTTTAGGTCAATAAAATAACAAGAATATACTGAGTTTATCTAATCATCTTTCCTGTGTAAATATTGTGATTAATCATTATTTTTCTCAGTCTTAAATAGATCACTAAGTTTATCATAATAATAAATGTATTTGAATTCAAAGTAACTTTATATTGATAGAGATATCGCAATGAAAAATGTTAATAGGCATAGGTGTGGCTGTGTAGTAAGAAGCTTGCTTTCCAACGACATGGTTCTGGGTTCAGTCCCACTGCGTGGCACCTTGGGCAAGTGTCTTCTAATATAGCCCCGAGCCAACCAAATCCTTGTGAGTGGATTTGGTAGATGGAAACTGAAAGAAGCCTGTCTTAAATATGTATAAAGTACTGAGGTTAATTCATTCAACTAAAAATTCAAAGGCGGTGCCCCAGCAAGGCCAAGTCTAATGTCTGAAACAAATAAAAATAAAAAATATATTTAAATTCTATGTTATGGTGCAGGGAAAATTGTGCAGATAAGTTATATAACTGAATCTTATTCTTAGTGTTTTATTATTATAGGTACAGGTGTGGCTGTGTGGTAAGAAGCTTGCTTCCAAACCACATGGTTCCAGTTTCAGTCCCACTGCATGGCACCTTGGGGCAAGTGTCTTCTGCTATAGCCTCAGGCTGACCAAAGCCTTGTGAGTGGATTTGGTAGACAGAAACTGAAAGAAGCCCATATGTATGTGTGTACGTTTGTGTGTCTGTGTTTGTCCCCCCACCATTGCTTGACAGCTGATGTTGGTGTGTTTACATCCCCGTAACTTAGCAGTTCAGCAAAAGAGGCCAATAGAATAAGTACTAGGCTTGCAAAGAATAAGTCCTGGAGTTGATTTCTTCAACTGAAGATGATGCTCCAGCATGGCTGCAGTCAAATGACTGAAACAAGTAAAAGAGTATTATGCCACTTTCATATTCTGGATTCCTTTTTTTTTTATTACAGTAAATACTAGGAATATTCATCGCTGTGATGAAAATCATTATCCTGTTACCAAATTATCATAACTAGCTTTAACTTGCTTTCTTTATTCTTCGTTCATTAGTTCCCACCTGTTGGGAATAGGTATCAGAACTTTTGGCAAATTTACTTGCTATAGATTGGCATCTTATCCTATTGGAGACTTGTCTCTCATCTGCTGAGCAGTCAAATACTGAAACTATGGACTTTTTGAAGTTTACAAAATAATTGTCAGCCAAGAGAAATATGTTAAACTAATTAATTAATTTAGAGCAATGAATCAGTGTTGGTTGGTGGTATGCAACTTACCCCATATATATATATATATATATATATATTGTTTATTAACATTTTTAATACTAAAAACTAGTTCTTGGTTAAACTCAGAAATATAAAACATTGCTTTTAAATCAACCAGTATGAAAAATGCTGGTTTTATTTTATTAATAATAGTTTTTTGAAGCTTATTTTTCCTAATCCAAAGCTGCATTGAATTATTAGAAATTATAATTTTAGTTAATTATAAATTAATACTTAACATTCAATATAGGTTCAAAGTTTGCTTATGTTCTTGTTTTATTGTTGTTTGTCATTTTCTGAGATTCTTTTCAGGACCTTTTATTCAAATCTGCATGTTTTGCTTAATTGTGCTTATTTACTTACTTATTTATTATATCTATTTATTTATTTAATTTCTTTTTCTTTTTTCTTTTTTACTATTCTTATAATTTGGCACCATTTGTGCTTTTTTTCCCCCTGGCACCATTTGTGCTTTTTATTCCCCTCTGCAAATATATTTCCTTATTTTATAATTGAGGTATATCAAAATTAAGCAAACTGAATGTTTGAATTAAATTTGATCTTGCTACCACAGTTTATCTTTACTATTATTCTTGATTGGTGGGTGGGGAGCTTTTTTTATTTAAAGAAAACAAACAATTTATAACTTCAACACATTGTACTTAGTGTTAATTATGTATATCAAAATATTTTTACTGTATTTTTTGCTGATATTTTGAAGTTTCAGATGTTACCTTGTCTCTACTGAGCTATTACTTCAAGTTTTTATGGTTAATTAACAATTTTGTTTGCATTATCTAAGTTGTTTTCAACCTTTGTCGTGTAACTGCTGTATACAAGAGGATTTATTTTCCTATCTTATCTGAAATATTTGTTAACATTAATATAATTAACAGTTGTTATTTCACTAAGTAACTTCTATGAATGGTTTTGAGGTTCTGAAAAATGTTTGATTCCATTTAAATACCCTATCCTATCTTTACTAAAAGAAGTAAATGTAAAATATTATTACATGTAAATCTTTACTGCAACAAAGTCAAAATACATATCTAAAAAAACTATGAATAGGATATTTCAACATGTTAAAGCAAAAGATGATTTAATGCCATTCTTTTCCAGATGACTGAACTCTTGATTCTTGACCAACAATTTTTCTCATCCTATGTTTTTATTTGTAAATCATTCTCTTCATGCCTTTGGCATTTATATATGTTTAATTATTACAATTATGCTATATATATATATATATATATATATATATATATATATATAATGATATTAGGGAATAAATCCAAACTTACAGGGGAAAATGAGATTTAGGATTAAATCCAATTTTATAGTATAAATATATTATATTATATTAAATTAGAGATAAAACCACTATTAGGCAAATCAAACAGTGAAAAACATAAGCCAATACATAAACCAATACATATGTTTTTCACTGTTTGATTTGCCTAATAGTGGTTTTATCTCTAATTTAATATAATATATATATATATAATATATATATATATATATATATATATATATATATATATAATTCAAAAAAATGAAGTGCATATAATTGGGAATTATGTCAACTCATTCATTCAACATGTGACAATAGTGAGTTTGTAAGGTGTCCTGACTATGTCTTTAATTAGTTTGTGTATTCACAGTCCTCATTAACTGTGGTAGGTTTGAAAGACACAATTTATAACTTTGCATTTCAATGGTTGCTTTCAACTGTTTGTTGTAGTTTTGAACATAAATTTTAGATAGAGAGTTATATTGCGTGATGTATCAATAACTCTTGATAACTCTTCATCTTGTCAGTGAATGTGATATATACTTTCAGTTTCCTACAAAATTCAAGATTTTCTAAGATTGTGATTTTATAGATTGTTAACCACTACAGATTTCACAGTATTTGCTTCGGAAATCAAAATGTAAAGTAGATGTAATTATTGAAAAGTCTTTTATCTGTAGAGATGACATTAATGGTCCAAAATGTTTTTAATCTTATTATTAACTCATTTTAGACAATTAGATATGGTGATTTTGTTTTTTTCTCCCCAACTCCCTTTTTATAGAGTTGTTGGTTATAAGATTTGAAAAAGTGTTTTATGATTAAAATGTCTGTGTTTAACATTTAGCATCTGTTCATGCCATTAGGATTCAATTCATGAAGATAAATGATGACCAGTAACTTTCATAGCTTCAACTGTATAAACACATTGATTTCAGGTACATAATATATAGACACATTGATTTCAGATACATAATATATAGACTGGTTGCAGCTAGAATATCCAGGGTCACCACTTTTCTATTTTGCTTTAATAAATAACCATCTCTTAATTAAAAGGAAGCCTAAGTTTTGAAATGATTTACCTTTTCAAGTATTTGTTCATTCAGTATGACGTCAGAGCCCTAATTTTCATAAAATTGCTTTCCATACTATATGTATTTTCTTTTCCTATGGATGTAGATGTATGAGGGTCAAGCAAGGAGACCTTGGAAGTATGGATAGTCTATTAAATTCTTTAGTTACTTGAATGATCAACATATATAAAATGGTTTTAACTCTGTAAAGTAGAAACACATTTTCACACATTTTAATAGCTCAACTCTGTTTTGGGTTTTTTGTTGTTGATTTTTTTTTACATGGACATGTATGTATTTTTAAATCATTTAACATTTCCCAATAATTTTATCATGGCAGTTTTTTCTGGTAAATCATAAACTAAATTAAACCTTAAATATTGATCTGGGATTTTTTTTAAATCATCCCTTTCTGTAATTGAAGCATATTCTCTTTTTTCTCTCATCATACAACTGACTGGAAAGAAAAGCAAAAGAAAAAATTGTAATTTTTGTCTAAAATAATAACTTTTGTGTTAAACTTTATCAATTTTGAAAAATTGGTATTGTATGTTGATTAGACCTTAAGAGTGAACTTCATAGAACAATCAATCTCTGAAGTTAGATTTTTAACAAACTGGTCATTTCTACCCTGCTCTTAGCATCCCTGTAGCCTCTCCAAATAATGCAACCCCTCCCAATCCTTCTCACTTCTCCTACACTCTTGAAAACCCTACCCACTACCACTCTTTTTACATGAGTTGCCACCTAGACACCTCATCACCACTATTTCTTTCTTTGGAGATACCACCAGTTCATTCTCACTGTCTCTCCTAAATGTGAGTAGTCATGTAACAAAACCTGCTCTACCCCAACCTCTTCCCTCGTACCTTAAACTCCATCTAACGTAAGGATGTAGCACACATACCCCCTCCTTAGGTTTGTAGAGTTTTGAGCTACACAGCGACCTCAAATACTGCTGGTAACATGAAGAAAATCTCCCAGTACCCACTGTAAAGAGGTTGACTTTGGGAAGGGCATCCAGCTGTAGAAACCATCCCAAAGCAGACACTGGAGCACAATGTAGTCCTTTGACTCATTGGATCCTCATGAAACTGTCCAGTTCATGCCAACATAGAACAAGGACATTAAATGATGGTATTATAAATATAAAGCTGTTGTAAAAGGATTCACAAACTAGTTGTTCTGATTAGAAACAATGAATTTGCTTTCAATTTTCATTATATAATTACATTTAATTTTTTTTCTTAATGAATTTTTTTATTTCTTTATATCAATTAACCATTGCAGAATTGCTTTTGAAATTATTTTTCTCCTTTATCTTCCACCACCTCTCTCATGTTCAACAAGATAATGCTCAAGTTGTTGTTAATGAAGAGGGATGGTAGCTTTTCTAATAGTGTGTAATATTCAGAACAAGAAGTTTTCTTGTGAACGTGATCTGGGCATTACTGTCAGCAGCAATTTGCACTGGACAAAGCACATCTCTAAAATTGTCAAGAAAGCTGAGGATGTCTTGGCATTATTCAGCAAGACCTTTGTCAGCCATTCTCTGGCTGTTTATTTAAGGCTGTATATGGCTATGGTGTGGTCACACTTGGAATTTGCATCAGCAATCTGGAACATCTATCTTGTTCAGGACAATGACCTTCTGGAAACTGTTCAGAGACATGCAATCAGGCATCTGCCATATTCTGAACACCTTGCTTCCCTTAGTATAGATGCATTGAAGCTCCAACATCTGGCAACTGACTTAGTAAACACCCACAAAATTATTAACCATTGCACCAACAACCAACTTTTTGAGCTCCATGTGACTCACACACATGGGCACGCCTACAAAGTCAGAAAACAGCACAGCTCCCATGACTTTCAGAAACATTTTTTCACACTCAGAGTTGCTGAAGCATGGAACAAACTACTGGCATCAGTTGTTAGTTGCTGAGACATTGCTTCCCTTAAAACCTCCATGCTTCCTGAAATTTGCCAGCACTACACCTGATATCCCCACCTCCATATGCATGCACACATGTATATCATGACACATACACTGTTCACTTTCCTGATTTTTATACATAATTGTATGTACTGTACATGTACTTTTGATGAGTTGTGCACCTGAGCACTATACACAATAATTTTATTATCATTATTATTTATTATTCTAAAGAGACTAAAATGGGCAGGAACAGTGTGGGTTTTGAGATATTATGAAAGAAAATGTCTTGCTAATTTTTAAAATATTTTTATTAAGATACATGAATTACTACTGGAGCTACCTTAATAAAATCAACATATATATATATATAATGGTGTTGAAATATATATATATATGTGTGTGTGTATATATATAAATATATATATCCACCTCCACTCTCATCTCTAACCATCCACTTTCCCCTGATCCTATATTATCTGTATTCCCCTTTATACCCGCCTTCTTGTATTTTGAGAGTATACTCCGGTACCCTGTTGCTACCATCTTTATCTTACTTCCAGTTACTCTCGTCCACCTTTATATAATATGGGGTTGCTGTGTATCTCCTATAGCAAGATATCTGTGCCTGTCCCTCTTTCATACTTTAACCTTCAACACCTGGATAAAGTCACCTCCCCATCTCTCAAACACATTCCCATTCAGTTGAGGGAACTTTTTCTTTCCATTTTTTTTTCCTTATCTTACAAACTTGGCAATCTCACTAGTGCCAGTGTCACAAAAAAGGCAGCCAGTATCCACTGTAAAGTGGTTGGCAATAGGAAGGGCATCTAACTGTAGAAACCATGGCAAAGCCAACAGTGGAACCCAACAGAGCCCTGCACCTCATCAGATCTTGTCAACCTGTCCAACCCATACCTACATGTAAAGTGGACAGTCAATGATGATGATGATGATATATATATATAATATGATATCACACACACACACATATGAGTGATTAGTATCAAAATTGTAAATGCCATCTTTTATTATGAAATTCACAAGGAGTTTACAACTTTTTTTTGTAACTATATATTATGTAACTGACATTATAACGACTAAGGTAGCGCCCATGGTAAATAACCTCACATAGGTATCTATACCATTTCTCCCCGCGTAATTTCAAATAATTAATACATTTTCCAGTGAGTAAATTAAACATTTCTTTTTCCTATTTGTAAAAGTATAACATTTTATGTTTTAGGACCGAGTTCCTTTCGCTGTTGTTGGCAGTAACACTGTGATTGACTGCAATGGAAAGAGAATGCGTGGACGTCAATATCCATGGGGGATTGTTGAAGGTTAGAATAATATTTTTCAAAGATAAAAATAAAATAAAGATGACTTTAGTATAAAATTAAATCTAAGAAATTTTCTTTTTCCAACATTCAATAAATAACTTTTTAACTATTTTAATGCTCTGGTAATTGATTGACAATAGTAAAGACTAAGTAAAAAAACCTTGTACTCACACCATTGCTAAAAGCATATTGGTTATGACTACAAACTCTGGTGGGGCGGGGCAATGGGTTTAATAAAACTGGTAAGAATTTCCCTGTTTACTTACCAAAAAAATCAAAATGATAATAATCAATAAATGTTGTGGCTTTTGGGTTTTTTTAAGACACACAATTTTTTTTTCCCAGTAAACTTTTTGCATTAAATATGTTAACACTATGTTAGCTACTGTTGTTTTTTTCATACTGATGGCATCAGAATAACTTATTCTGTGAACATTCCTATTTTTCTACACCAATAAGTGCACATACTTGCCTATTTGTAACTTTTATTGGCGTAATTACATAATGATCACTAATAGATTACTTGTTTATTTTACTTCCAGTTGAAAATCTTGAGCATAATGACTTTATTGCTCTTCGAAATATGCTGATTCGGTAAGAAAATGTTTAAAATATTTAAAGAAACCCAATTGAACCCTTTTGTTCTAAATCAGTTACTGGGATGTTTCTTAATTTCTGGTAGCAGTTTATTCAAAATTACGCACCAATAAAATAAATTGGAATTGACAAAATACGATACTATACAAATCCTTGCAATTTCAAAAGAATTCTTTTTATGATTTTTATATGTAGACAGTTTGGATATTAAATGATGATGTTCTACAGTCTATTCTTGGTGCTAACTATATACTGTTTTATGAGAAGATATTCACATCATTGTCAATACTTTTGACCCTCAAAGAGCACAAGATTTAATGTTTATAGCATTTAGCTGATATTCCATATTTCAATGGATTCCCCAAGTTATCAATTAGTGCCAAATGAAACTCACTTTATTATTTAAATTTAGTAAAAGAAGAATATTTTTATTTGGTCTTAAGTTAATTTTTTAAGCCTCTTTTTTTTTTTCTTTGATAAATTATATGCCTATTTGGCTTAAACAAATGTCTCTGTTGCTTGTACCTTACAATATGATCTTTAAAATTTATGCAATACTTCTTTGAAACTTGAGGTTTAAATTCACTGTCATGCTTCTTTGTTTTACTAAAATTGACTTACATATTTGGTAGGTATTAGCTTGTAACTTTGGAGGCGCAATGGCCCAGTGGTTAGGGCAGCGGACTCGCGGTCATAGGATCACGGTTTCGATTCCCAGACCGGGCGTTGTGAGTGTTTATTGAGCGAAAACACCTAAAGCTCCATGAGGCTCCGGCAGGGGGTGGTGGTGATCCCTGCTGTACTCTTTCACCACAACTTTCTCTCACTCTTACTTCCTGTTTCTGTTGTACCTGTATTTCAAAGGGCCGGCCTTGTCACTCTCTGTGTCACGCTGAATATCCCCGAGAACTAGGTTACGGGTGCACGTGTCTGTGGAGTGCTCAGCCACTTACACGTTAATTTCACGAGCAGGCTGTTCTGTTGATTCGGATCAACCGGAACCCTCGTCGTCGTAACCGACGGAGTGCTTCCACTAGCTTGTAACTGTAAATCATTGAGTAAAGCAGATTTTTTTAGATTATAAATGTAATCTGATGGGAGGAATAGAGGAAGCTATCCTCAAGCTAGACACCAGGCCTGGATACTTCCAATAGAATGAATTCTTCCAAATGCACCCAAGGACCAGGTGGTAGTGTTAAACAAGGTGTCAGATTAAGTCTAAGAGCTCAGAAGACAAGGAGCTAGAGCAAATACCATAAAGCATCCTGTCTAATGCTCCAATAATTCTGACAATACACTCTCCATGACTCATACTTTCATTTTATTGGTCATGAAAGGATGAAAGGCAAACAACGCAAAGCATATTGTCCTACACCAATTTTGTCTTTTACTGCCAATTTACTGTCTAGAATGTTTTTAATTATTCATTATAATATATATGCCTTGCCTTGGCTCTTCAGCTATTGATGGAATGACATACTATATGTCTTGGACAGTTTTAGACCATCTTTCTCCAGCTCTGACCACAACCAATTTCTTCCAAATAAAAAGATAGACAGACAGCAGAAAAGGAAAAGAGAGAGAGAGAAATCAATCCACTACTAGGCTGGTACTTTATTTATCTTGGAAAGATGATCGAATGTTGATTTTAGCACTAATATCCAGAATGATTACCACTAAACAATCTATCTAAAGCTTTAACAGCCCTGCCAATTGGTCATCTAGTATATATAAATTACAGTATATATGTGTGTGTGTATATTGACTGACACATACATTTCCACAATTCTCAACTGATTTTCACCAAACTTTACACACACATTACTTATGTCCTAAGGATGGTCATGCACTATAACATTTTGCCCAGAGCTCCCGTGTAAATGAACAAACTGGGGAAAATGGTGGTTTATACTGGTTTTTCTCTAATTTGTTGTATGCACATATTTTGTATGTAGGGTCTTCTATACTTTTTTTTAATCTATATAGTTGTATATTGGCATTAGAAAATATGTTTTATTGGTTTTCACATTTTTTTTATTTATTATTTATTTATATGTTGTAATTGTGTATTATTACTTACTTAGAGAATATTATAAAAGTGAAAGGATTTTGTGTCTTTATTTATTTCGACTGTCTGCTTGTAACAGTGATTAAATTGGCTAGGAACACTGTATGCGATGAATATCCAATACCAAACAATTTTACTCTCCATATTTAAACTGCATTAAAATTTGGCAAGCTTACCTTTACCTATTCTGAGTTACTTGAAAGGTGATGTTCCCTTCCCTCTCTTCTTTTTATTCATACCTTTGTTTACCCACCAATGCATTGTTTCACTTTAAGGATGCTTATTTACCCATCCATTATGATTTTTCGACAGCGACATCTTTTCACTGCGAACTGCTAATGATTCAAAGCAGTATTCGTGAACTGAAGTCAAACTCTTCATGTCTTCATTTTTTGTTACCTGAAGTCAATTTCAGAGTGGTCGTACACTGTAAGTAGGTAGCAAATACATTCCTTTAATTCTACTTTTCCAAGTAGGTATTGCCATTTTTGAATGTACCAATCATACTTCTCTCTGAAAAAGTAGCTCCCTTTGCCGACGAATAAAATAAACTCGCAAAGAGGAAGTTTCACATCTTCTTTCAATTTCCTTATACCATTTATGTAGCTATTTCTGCCAAGAAATTTAGCTTTCATGTAAAACAACTATATTTTGTAGTCATTATCCATAATATACTCCCAAAACACTTCAGTAGCTCTTGCATCACTTGCAAACTTCTGTTCTATGATCATTAAAGTGTTATGACCTCCACAATAACCAGCCATCAATTTGGTTTTCCATTCCTAGGTTAATTGGAAACAGATTGCCATGCTACTCATAAAACTTCTTGGTAGTTCAATTATTTGGTGAAAAAAATACCACCAAAGCAACTTAAGCCATCCAAAGGAATGGATGCATTTGCTTGTGTGTATGTATATATATATAGGGAGAGTTAACGGAAAAAAACAAAAGACGAAAACAGGTGGTGTACAAAACAGATGTATCAGTATAACGCTCAGGAATAGAAAAAGTCTTTTACGTTTCGAGCATATGCTCTTCTACAGAATGGGACACAGAAAACAAGGAGAGAAAAAAATGTGTGTAGTGGCTAATGATCTATCATATAAACCATGCCAAAACAGACATTGGAATTGGGCACTGTCTTCTGGTTTATCAGTTCCTGTAAAACCATTAACAACGGTAGTAGCAATATATTAAAGTAATGCTGAAAATATTGCTAAAATGAAACAGAAAGCTTAATGCCTGGAATATGCAATGCTGATGATTTTTTTATATCACTTTGAATTTAGGGTCAATAAAATTAGTCTCTTTCATAGCAATAGTAAAAGGAAAAAAAAAACTAAAAGAAAAACAAATCTGTGTAACTGTTAATCATTTGTTAGCTTTCAATGCTGCAGATACATTTCATGGTATAATGTTGAACAGACAACTAAATTTGGACAATTTTAACTATACTTTTTCACTGACTGACTATTAGAATGTTTCCTTCTTAATTTATTCTTTCTTAGGACACACATGCAAGACTTAAAAGATGTGACCAATAATGTGCATTATGAAAATTATCGCTATAGTAAGCTAGCTCCTGTCACTGCTGATGGAAAAGTAAAAGCATCTCTTGGAAAGTAAGTATTCCTTGTTTTCCTGTTATTTTCTAGATGAGATAAAGTCTTATACTTGAATGTTTTAGTTAGATAAGCAAAATCAAGATATTTCATCAATGCAAATAACAATGAAAATATCCAACAAGAGAAACTAATTATTGGAGCTATTAAAATTTACTGTTAATTAAATTATCTTTTTCTATCCCCGCTTTTTTCTTAGGGATCCCCTCACACAAATGCAAGAGGAAAAGCGTGAACATGATGCTAAAATGAAGAAGATGGAGGCTGAAATGGAACAAGTTTTCGAAATGAAGGTCAAAGAAAAGAAGACCAAATTAAAGGACTCTGAAGCTGATGTGAGTTGATTAAGTTTCTAAATATACATGTATCATTGACTACTTTGATATATCAACAGTAAAAGGACTATTGTTACCAATGTTTTTTAGTTTTAATTATCAATAATAATTGGTGTGTGTTCAGATTTGATTACATCATGATTAATGCTTGAAGAAAGTGTGTGTGTGTTATATATGTATAAAGTTTACAGGCTTCGTTGAAGATCAGAATTCTTTGATTCTATGTTCTATTTAATTATCTTTTTAACTAATTCTCATCCTAAAAGATAAAGAGAGAAATGAAAAGAACTCATTAAGCAACTGTATACCCACTTTTGCCTATATACAAATTTAGTTTTTCTTATATAATTAATCATTAGAAAGAACAACTGACCATCATGAACACATTACCCTTTATTACTGACTGAATATATAGTCAATATAGTATAAGTATACTGAACAAGAATGGCAGATTTTACTAGGCAGGGCAGGTATAGATAGGTTTATTGAGAAATTAGTTTTTTCTAAAATGCATTCATAAATTCTATTGAAATAAAATTTTAGTTGCAACGAAGAGCTGAGCAGATGAAGAAAAGTTTAGAACAACAACAGAAAGAACTTGATGAGAAATGGTCTGCCTTTGAGAAAGAAAAATCCACTTGGGAAGAGCAGATGGGAGAAAGAAGACGCTCACTAGAGAATACAAAAGAGTAAGTTAATCCCTTTTAATCAGATTACCGTATTTTCCCTTTATTCTTTTGTTGTTCCTCACTCCAGTATATATGTCTATTTTATGTTGTTCTTCTTTGATCATGGAAATAAGTGCAAGTCATTTCTTTAGCAATACAATTTTTATGTAAATGTCAGTGACTCATAGTTATTATCTAAACTGTATGATAATTTATAAACTTAAATTATATATATTCTGAAAATATAATTTAGATATCACGTCCGAATCAAACCAAGGAAACCATGTTTCCATTTGCTGGTAATGTCAGTTGCAACTCTTGACAAAAAGTCAGCAGTTGTGAAGCCCAAGTAAGGAAACTAAATAGTAGAAATATAATATTCCACAGACAATGAGAAACAACAAAAATATCAAGGCACCACCAAAGCTTTTCAGATGTTGAACTAGGAATATATTGAGGATAATATGAAATAAATCATTTTTTTGCAAATGAACAGTTTTGATGAACATTCTTTTACTACAACTAATTGCCTTACGTTAACATGTTACTGCAGTTTTTGTAAGACATCCATAGAATCATCGGTGGTCTATTTGAACCTAATAGCAACACAATATTAATATGATGTTATTGTTAGGTATGCATATGAGAAAGAAAAACAGAACTTTCAATACCTCTTCCCTCAATCCCTTAAACTAAAAGTTAGTCAACATTTTACACACCATTGAAGGATATACTCACTGGGGGTTCAGAAGCCTGACTTGGTGAGTACTAGGGCATTCCTGAAAAAAAAAACCCAGAAAATCTATATTCTGAAAGCAGGTAGGAGTAAAAGACAAGATGGGCAACCCCTTTTCAAGTATTCAGAAAGCTTTGCCTGTTAAGCAGTTGCTTTCTCCTTCATTTAGAATGCTTTGGCTGAAGGTGTGTGACATTTAGCTTATCTTTTCCTCTTTTGTTATCTGCAGTTAATACATTCTGTGCTTGACTATTCTCAGCAGACTCACTTGCTGTCTCGTTGCAGTTTTCCATTTCTTTGCATGAGTATATCACAACTGGCCATATTTTCATTTTTTTTTTCTTGCACTAAAAAAAAATTCAGTTTATTAAAAAAAAGGCAATTCAAAACTTGATTCACTTTGTTTTCCTTTAATGAAAATACTTAAAAATCAATAAAAATGTGTAACACTTGTTACTTGGCTTTGTATGTTTTTTATGATCTGTTGATTTAATATTGCTATATCCTTGATTTCATGAGACAACAACTTACAATGAGGTATTTAAATTGCAATGGTATATAACATTATCTCAATCTAGATGAAAATCAAACAAATTGATCAACTGAAGTTAATTCTAACATTTCTGACACTATTTATTTTGTATTTTCTGGGGTTTTTTTTTTGTATATTTGAAGTACGGGTGTAAATAAAAATTTCGCTCTGCTTCTTTTTTACTAAATAGATCCACTGTCATAGAAACTGGAAGTAGGTTTTTTTTTGTTGTTGTCGTTGTTGTTGGAGGTTTATAAGGTGTATACATTAACATATTAATATCCTTACTGCTTTCTCTCTTTATTTATCTAGCTATATATTCTCATTTTAGAAATGTGAGAAGTTCTCAAATCTTGATCCAAAACATTGTTTATTTAACAAGAAGGAAATGCTTTAGTGCAACTTTTATTATTAAGACAACTACCTTGAATGTTCAGTTTTCATTGTAAATTTTCTCTACCCTCTACTTAGTGACATAGATAATGTGTGAAAAAGACTGAAGTATATATATAAGTGGTACTTTTGGCTTATCTCTCATATCATATAATTTTGGTCTGATGTTGGTATTTGCTATTATGGAAATATTAGGTTTGTGAACAATAGCCCTTGGTATATGTTACCTTGTTTTCCATTTGTAATAACTAAGATAGTTATCTATATATTTTGTGATGGTAGTCTACTTCACCAGTTTGTTAATCTGTCTAACAGCTTTACATATAATCTCAAAATAATTTAATCCTGGTAGAAACATTTGATACATACTTTAGGTATGATGTTACATCCTGTTGGCATTAACAAATCATATAGTTGAAGAGTTTTATCATGTTGTGACCACTCGTAGTCTTAGGCTGGGTTTTGAGTGTAATCTCAAAAAAACATCCCAAATGCTGAAAATCACAATCTCAAAACCCCAGAAAATATATTCAGGAAAAAAATTATTTTTTTAAAAATTCTTAAAGGACATTTCTTATGATTTTAAAATGGGATTTATTTAAGAAATATTAAAATACAATTACTTCAAAAAGCTTTTAAGTGTATTTCAAGGATAGGCTCCATTGGTGAACATACGTTCCAGCAACTTTAAGAATTGGGAATGTAAAGAGTTTCTTTGTCAGATACTTTTACTCTTTAAATATTGAATACTTTTGTTCTTAAACTATTGAATACGTCTGTTCTTTTACTGCAAATATGTGTACAGTGATGAATAGCTTTTGGATGAAGTCATAAACATGTTTGATATTGAAACTACATCCCCGATTATGTCTTCCATATCCTTCCATATAATGACAGTAAATCATTGAATTCAAGATTGTATTTCTGTAGGCAGTGTAGAATGGTATTTATACATCAAAAAGATGAAGTCGAAGGGAGATAAACAAGATGCAAGAATTGTTTTGGATTTTAATCTTTAAATACGACATTTGTGATGGAAGGTTTTCGGGGAGTTTTGAGGAATTTTAATGTTTGGGATTATAGCATTTAGAATTGGTTGTTCAGGATTATCAGGCTATAACTGTTTGGCATATGAATTCCTTAACCTTCACTGGTCTATCATTATTTGCATTTCTACAAGATATTGATACTCTCCTGTGTTATCTCTCATGAGTAGTTATTTGTTTGAAAACTTGTCTTTAGAAATTATAAATATTGTAGACCCTCTTTAAGTTAACTGTTTTCTCTCACTAGTTTTTCTAATGAAAGCTCAGTATGATTTCAGTTAGTCTGTTTTGGTAAAAACATATCTTAGCTATTGATAGATTTATATCAGGGTTTTGATAAACTTTCTTTCTCTAGTAAATGGGCAAGCTTGCAAATCTTATCAAATAAATGACAAAATCAATGATGATGATACTAAAGGATCTCTTATTCTTTGATCTCTTCACTTGCTAAGAATATTTTTCTATTGTTAAAACCAGATATTTAGAATAACATCAGTAACCATCATATATACTACATTTAATTTTACATTACTTCTCAACATTTGAACAATTAGAAGTCCTCTGAGCACCATGATAGAAGGCAGAAAACCTCACAGAGCAATTATAAAAGATAGGGAATCTTGATGTTGTGATGATTGGATAGATGGATGGATGAAAATGTGTACTTGTGCAACTTTTTGTTTTTCAGTAATACTAAATAAGATTAAAACCACTTTCAAGAAATTATTATCCATTATTGTGCTACTTTCAATCTTTAGAAACACAATCGATGTGTGCCCCTCTCAAGAAAGGCAACTCCTCTAATCCCGCCAACAACCATTATATTACATACATACACTTCCAATGTCTTAAAGGTGATGGCAACAGCTATTAACAACATTCTCCAACACTTGATCTTTCTCGCTCTCTAATGGTCACCAGTACATAAAACCATATTTACTAGACTCACACTCCTCCTATGTCACTAACAAGTGGGATCTTACCCTCAAGAAATTTAATGAAAGCAGTGATGTGGCCCCTGATATTGGCAAAGCTTTCAGCTATGTCTTGTACATGAATCTCTTGCCAAAAATGTCTACCTGTGGGCTCCATTCATTTGTCAGATTGCACTACTGCAGAGCATACTAATAAAGTTCTCTTTGACTCTAAGTGTGATCTTTAGCTTCAGTTTTGTTTCCCATATTCTTTCTCTTATACATAACAATCTACTCTCCATCAACTCTGCTAATACCATTCCTAAGTTGATACTTAATTTTTTATGAAGAGGTATTGCTGTGTTTCTAGTGTATTTCATTCATACTAAACTGTTCATAGTTAAGCACTAACAATCATAAAGGAAGGAGTCACATTAGAAATAAGAATTCGCACAAATATTACATATCTTTACATAAAATGTTTCTTAATATCTTCATTTAGATATAATGTTATAGTATATCCGGGGTTGTTAATTAGATAAGCAGTATATATTTTACAAAAGAGGTAGAATATTAAACTTCCTTGGAACTTTTTCTCTAGTATTAGCTTTTGAAACTAGCTTTCAGGACATTTTCATTCAGAGTTAAAAGCATAATAAAGAGATCATTTAATGTGTGAAAGCTTGCATAAGTCTCCTAACTTGTGATTTGCCTAGAAGCAATTCCAAATTGTAACCATTTAGAGAACCATGGGATTCTGTTCCAAATTAGCTTTAAAAAAAATACAACGGCTCATATAATGTGGGAAGAGAAACTTTTATCAATGTTTGCAAATATATTATGCATATTACTAAATGGCATTTCTCAGTGCACTGGTAAGGGTTAGAATAGTAGTGTTAGTATGAACATATGTTCATAAGTAGTAAATGTTGGGTTTGCATTTATAATTGTATTTGATTTCTTTACTAGAAAATAGATGCTATTGTATTTCCATATATTCAATGTTATCTCTTTCTTAAGTTTATTTTTATTGATTCGTGTGACGAGTTGCAAAGACCCTGTATTTTAAAGGAAAATTAGGATATTGCAACATTCATACCTTCCACAAGGGTAATAATGGTGTAAGTAAAATGAACTTACATCAACTAAGAATCAAAACCAATGAGAAGCTTTTCTTGCTTGCTTGCTCTACATGTTGTAAGCTTTGTATCTTATTTTCATAATTTATTTTAATTCTAAGCTATATTTTCTTTTCAAGAGGCAAGATAAGCATGCTTTCTTAACTTGAAAGTTGACTGCCCCGGGTGGTTGGGTGTATAATTGTATAATTACTGAGCACTGATATATCATAATATTACCTTTTACTTGTTTTCAGTTGTTGGACTGCTGCCAAACTGGGGTACTTATTTTCTAAGTATGGCACTTATTCTATTGATCTCTTCTGCTGAACCTATTAAATTATGGGGATGTAAACAAACTAACACTAGTTGTCAAGTGGTCATGTTGGGGACAAACAGAAACATAAACACACATATGCATGTATTCATATGTATATGTGTATGTGTGTGTATATATATATGTGTGTGTGTGTGTGTGTATATATATATATATATATATATATATATACATACATACATACGTACATACACACACACACACACATACATACATACATACATACATACATACACACACACACATAATGGGCTTCCATTCAGTTTCTGATTACCAAATTCACTCACAAGACATTGGTCAGCCTGGGTTACAGTAGAAGTCACTTGCCCAAGTTGTCACCCAGCAGGACTGAACCCAAGACCATGTGGTTACAAACACAGCCTTTTTACCTATGTTTATGTAGGTATAACTGTGTGGTAAGAGGTTTGCTTCCCACCCACATGGTTCCAGCTTCAGGTTCAGTCCCACTGTGTAGAACCTTGTGCAAGTGTTTTCTACTATAGCCTCAGGCCAACCAAAACCATGTGAGTATATATGATAGATGGAAACTAAAAGAAGCCTGTTTGTGTGTGTATGTTTATGTCTGTGATTGTGTCCCTACCACTGCTTGTCGACCAGTGTTGACTTGTTTATGTTCCCATAATTTAGTGGTTCAGCAAAAGAGACTGATGGAATAAGTACCAGGCTTTAAAGAATAAATAAAATTCTTCAAGGCAGTGCCCCAGTGTGGCTGCAGTCTAATGATTGAAACCTGTAAAAAGAAACAAAAGAAAAGTTTTGTTTGAAATTATGTGCTAGTGTCTAATATGAATAAAACATTTTTCCTGTTGCATCTGGCATTTTATCAGTGACAGAATTTTACAATGGCTGCAATACATAAATGCAACCATGTGATATTTGAATAAATTTATATTTTAAATGAGAAATATGAGCTTCACAGTTAATCTTTTCACCATTTTGCTTTACAAAATACACTGGATAACACTAAATCAGTAATGATCTTTTATTCTTATTGGAAGGATTACTTTTGATATATTTTAGTACTTGTATACAATGTAGCTTTATTTAGAGATTTATTTTCTTGCTATGGAAATAGTCTTTAATATTAGTTTCAAATCATAAAACTAAGGGGAGATAATTATATTTAATTCTTTTCTAATCACTAAACATGATTACTTTTTGTCTGTAAATATATATATATATAATGATTCTTTCTTAATGTACTAATTCTTTTTAACAAATTAACATTATTAATTAATTGAATTATTTTCTTTGAAGTCTGAATTCCCTTGATACCTCACATAATCCCTCTAACAGTTTGGGTAATTTTTATCTTGCTTTCCTAAGAGAGTAAAAAACAATAAAGACAAAGAAAATTTTGAAGTATTTTTAACCTACTAAAAAGCCCTTTAAAGGGGATACAATAATAGGTCATTTCCAGTAGTAATATCTACTACATTAACATTCTTCATCCTGCATCTAAACTCTAAGGAAACATTATTCCATTCTGGTAAAGTTTCTTTCGCTTTCAGTGCGGCCTGGTCTACTTTTTTTCGGTTGAAACGCTAAATTGATCAAAATATCACAAGGAGAGCAGGTATGTCGTGAAATGCTAGCGAAGTAGATAAGAAAATGTAACTATAATCAAAACCACTGAATACTAAAACAACCGTCATGCTTTGAAAGCAATCAAGTGCATGTTATTGGCATGAACTTTTTTTATAACCCTTTCATCTCCTTTTTCTAAAAATTGCCTCGGCCATATCATCTGTCAGATATGTAATCCAGTTGTATAATTACACATGCTGTGAAATTAAGAACTGGATCAGCATGAACTAACGTTTTATTCGTATTTATATGAAACTGACATGTTGATGCTTCGTTTTGTTTGGTCATTAGATTTATTAAATCTTCAGCACTTTGTTTGGAATCTAAACAGTGTTTACCATAGTTGTTATTTACTGACTTCTTCACTACCTCTTTAAAAATAAGTGGAGTTATATTAACACATGCTTTAATAATTAATCAATTTCACTGGTGAAAATATCTGTGTTAAATTTATAAAGTAAGTCAAAGGGTCTAGCAGCACGTTTGGTTCCTTATGTATTATTTCCTTTGTGATTTTCTAGTTGGCCTCAAAATTGACGACTGAATGATGATGGTGTATTTTTAAAAAGAATATATTTAAAGTATAAATGATTCCTCGTTGTGTATGTTTGTGTGTGTGCGCACATGTGCAGGCAATCAAAAAATTTTGTAAATTTCTGTTTTGATTGGCTGTTGAGACTTAAAATAAAAAGAATTCATATGACCAGTGGAATATTGGAAGAAGTTATATATAAGATTCTGTAAATGAAGAAATATGAATAAAAGTTTAGTTACAATATGAAAATAACAATTGATATACTTCTGACTAATATTACAATGTGATGAGTGACAAAAATGCAATAAAGCCTGATATGGGTCTATAGTTTTAATAAAATAATGCTGTAAGCTGCTTTGATAAACATTTTTACAAAGTGTCTGTAGTATAAAAGATATATTTCAGATACAAGAAAGATATAACTTAGTGTGATTGATATGATGGTGTGTGACAATAAGAATGTTATCTTGATATCTATACTAGATTAATTTTTTTTATTTTATTAAGTTTAAAATGTTTGGGGAAAATATATACTGTGCATTGAAAACATTTCAACAATGTAAATGTAGATATTGCTACTATCCAGGTGCTTGTAGAAGGACTTCTAATTGTAAACACAGTTGCTTCAATAATTTATGTGCAAATAAATTCATTTCTATTCATACTGCTATGATAAAAAAAAAAATATATCACAATGTTACTGATAAGTATTACTCAAAGTAGCCGCTAAATTTTTTCCATGTATTTTTCCACTGGGTTTTAAACTGATTTAAGGATTTAACCAATAACCAGATTAATATTTTCAAATGATAGTACAAGAAAAATCACATTTGAGTGTCAAGATGTTAATCTGTCAAAAATTTCCCATTTGTTTCTTCTTTGAGGTATGGAGGTATCAGAATTATGATTGTGATGGCACTTAAATTTCAAGTTCTTCAAACATGTAGGGCTTGGTTTTCCTTTGTATTATCTAATGTGTAACATCTATATTGTGTTTAAGCCAATATTTTCAGTACTCATTCTTTTACAGGATATATTTTTCCAAACTTGGTATAATGATTTTGTGTATTGGATGCTTCATATTTTGAAAATAAACTTGATTGTTGGTTATGTTTGGTATTATATGATGTCACAGTTCAACTAACTAAATTGTCACAACCTATGCATTAATTGTTGCTGCATCTTGGACTTTTATGAGCAGGGCTCGTGTTTTAGGTTTTTCTTGTGATTTGTCTAACAAGTTTTATAAAGGATTATTGTGTTGTACTGAAGGTTTTTTTGTAGGTGATAATAATTTGTTTTATGTCATTATTTCTGGAGTGTGTATATAGTGAGCCATTTGTTTGGTGTGTTGTAAGTCATTTCAGATATGTTACGATAATTTTTAACCTCTTCATACAACTTAAATGTTGTGATTTTAAATAGCACCTTTTTCAATTGTAGGAAAGATCTTGACTGATTTTCAAAAAGTTAAAGCAAAATATTTTACTACTTCCTTTTTCTCTTATGGTTTAGTTTACAATGAGTCCACCTAATTCTAAATAACTACCACGGGGTGATATAGATTGCTGTGTATGCAGTGATAGCCCTGTGATATTGGTAAATTTTTGTTGGCTTACATTAAAGTATTCAATTCTCCCTATAGAAAAAAGTAATTTTCTTCAAAAGAATTGTGCTTAGCCAGCTACCCATCCTTGTAAAAAAAAAAATTATAAGAAATTAGAAAAATAAAAAACAAGAGATACCTGTGATGCACCAATTTTTGTCTCATCCATTTGAAAGATAGAGTGGTATGGTATAACATACTTTTGTTATTCTAAAAATGGTGCTTTTCTTCAATAGCTATTATCTTGCTTAATTTTATTACTTTTCTTTAAATATATCTGATGAAAGCCTCCTTATTTGGATTGACCATTATGAATGTTATCGATAATTGTTTATGAGATTCATTGCCATACTTAGAATGTTTCAAATTTTGCTCAAAAGTGTCTCTATATATACATATTTCAATATTGCAAGTATCTTTATAATTACCATCAACAGTATAGTTTACCATTTGAATATTGCAATGGGTCCACAAACTTGTGTTGTCTGTCTACTGGCCATCCTATTTGTAAGAATTTAACATAATCAGGCATTTTTTTCCCAAATATTTATTGGTTTGTGTGAAGTTATAACTTTGACCAATTCATAACTTTTCCTCACTTGCATGCATCATCCATTCATATGACATCTTGAAGCAGTCACCTGTCCTGCATATATTGGCCAATGCCTTTGATACCCCAGCTGCTTTTGCAACTCACTTCTGCTCCACCTTTCTTCCAGGTTAACACTGGAAATTCAACAGACTATACTGAATTCATTTCTCCTTCCTAATTATTACACATTCTCTGCATTCAGTGTCTGTATTACACAGCGATATATATATATATATATATATATATATATATATATATATATGTATAGCCATAACTTTTCATGCACATCTCTACACTGCCTTTCACAAAGAGAGAAAACCTTTGTATAAAAAGAAACAAGTTGTAAGGCCTATTATTCCTGTCTATTTTAAAGAATATATTCATTCACAAACTTTATTCTTTGAGAATAAAACCTAATTTCTCTATTTTATTCCTTGATTACCATTTTGTTTCTTAAATTTTTTTTTGGCATTGTATCTATTTTTCTAGAAATTAATTGATTATACATTATTATTTGCATTTTTAATGATATATGTCAAATAATTTTGTTTCTTTCTGTAGTTATTCTGTTCGTCCTGATTTTTTAAAAATGAATTTATTTTTTAGTCTTAAAAAAAATTAATGTATATTTTCATTATTATCCTTATTATTAGTCATTTTATATTAAATTCAAAATTGCTTATAAGGAATTTAATTCCTACAAATGTGCTTATTTCAGTTGAGAATCTGTATGACTAATATTTAGAACAATATGCTTTTCAATTATGCACAGCCTCTATTCAAGAGGTTCCTCTCTTCTCTCAAACTGCTTGATCCCATCTAGCTTGCATATTCTCACCTATTCCTGTGATATAGTGAATATTTGTCTCAAATATTTTCAGTGGCTTTCGCAACTTGTGTGTCTTACCCTGCTAAGTGGAAACCAATGTGGTTTGTATTGTGTCCTTTGTATGTCTGTGTCATCCTGCTTAGCAGCTGCTATTCAGCATTTGAGCTTCGTGTGTTGTCCTTATTGTGGGTAAGGCTGTGAATATTCTGGAATAGTTTTACATTTACAGATTGGATTGTATGTATTATTAGATGAGGGTTTTTTTTTTTTTTCGTTTTTCTTCAGAACCTTGTCATCTTCATATATACATACCTTCATGTTACTGCCTCAAACCCATTCCTTTGCATGATTTCAGAGCTTTAGTTGCTGCCTTGTTGTTATTTTTTTCAATTACAAAAAAAAAAAGTAAAATAAATGAAATTTAGATTCTCATGTCTTGAGTAATACATTTATTTTGTTTTTGCTCTGTATCAAATGAAAATCATTTGAGTTCAATAATTAAATTTTAAAATCTTCAAACTTGATATATTATCCTTTATCATTATTTTTGGTGCAATGGTTATACTATTCATTGATATAAGGTTTTTATTTTGTTTCATCTTACAACTATTATGATCAGGCCATATAGTATAATAATGACAAATATTTCCCTAATAGTTCAAGTGTCAACAGTTATATTTTGGATGTGTGCTTTTTTAGCTAGAGATTCTATTTTGAATTAGCGTAGTAGATCAGTCTACAGGGGTTAAAGATTAATGAAAACATCATTATCTTTTCAATATTTCTTACCATTCAGGGCCAGATAGCAGTTATTTAAACTCAGTCTTTTCTTTTTCTCTCTTTTTGAAGTTGATAAAATCAGTGCCAGGATTATACTTTGATTTAATTAATTATGTACACCACACACTCCTTACAAAAGTTGCTTTGATCCTATCAAAATATTTTGTGAGTGTGTGTTTAATGGTTTTTATCAAGTCTTATTTTTCTATCTGGTTGCCTTCACTGTCACTACGAGATTCTCTGTTCTCTTATTACTGATATCTTGGTTCCTTATATTGTTGTTGCTTTTCCTGCACTTCATACTATCCCATCCAAAGAACTATTTAAAGTAAAGCATATTTCTTTACACATAATGACATCTAGCTGATTTGAATGGAATTAATATAAAATTAGTATAGCCAGTTCTCAGTCCATCTCATACTGTCTTCTTTAAACCAGCCATATCCACCCCAAATATTCTAATTGTTTAATGTTCAAACCAGCCAGATCCAGCCTCTCACACCTCCCCTACAATGTCATTCTAATCTGAATGCTAAAGGGTTGTGTACACAACTAAGGATTCTGGTCTACATAGCCTTTGACAAAGTCTATGTAGACCAGCCTTTGACAAAAATATTTGAAGTTAATTGTTAGATAAACTACACATAATAGAAATCCTTGAATTTTATGACTATAAACACATTTAGTCTTTCTTTGAAACTATAACTTGGATTTTTAGCTAATGATTTTTTTCAAAGCAAGCTAAACTATATTTACATTCATAAATTCTTCATTGGGTTTGCAGTTGATCCTGACATGGTTTATTGCACATTTTTACCTGACAAATTTCTCATAATCCCATTCAGCTTATGAATGGGATTCTACATGCTTACATAACCTATGAGAATTAACAGCCAAATATCCTTCAAATTACACCATACTGTCTTCAGAATTGAAGGACACATTGGATAATGTAATCTCAGATCTTTGAGGACAGGATTGTCATGGTTGCTCCTAGGTTTTGCTTAGTTGAAGCTGACATGGAAGTGAACAACAACTATAAACATGTAGAACAAATGCAAGATAGTTGTTTTCTTTATTTGTAAGGTTGTCTTGCAATTTTCTCTGCCTACATATCATTGTTTTATTTAATATCTGAAACTTTTATTTCCTCTACTGAGAATAGACTCTCTCTGCTTCATACCATATGTTCAATGATTGTATTGTAGTGATAATGTAAGCTTCTCTTACCATTAGCCCTTGACTACATCTCTACTTTTGATAGCATTTCTTTCCCATAACAGCCTAATTTGTCTAGGGCACTTTACACTTTTCTCATGCCATTAATATTCACTCCAGCTCAGTAAATGTAGTGTCATCTAAACTCTTCATATAATCTCTACTACATTTTTTTTCTACTTCCAAACTGTTTACACACTTCATTTTATCAACAACATTGTTCCTATTTGTTCACTTCTTGGACGTACAACAGTATCTTAGTCCCTGGAAGTCTTTGATTGAGCAGACCTTGTAATCAAAGGTGTTTAAGTTGCAACTAAATCATCTTTCTCTTAGGTATTGTGTATCTGTCAATATGCTACTCTCTTTTCAAGATGGTGTGGTATAATTTGTAAGAGATTTAGCAGCTATTTCTAATAGTTGAGTGACCACATAAGAGCTCTTTCATTGGCTTGTGTTAACACTAAGGTAAAAACCTTCCTATAAGTTCTGCTTTGATATGGAGGATAGACATTTCTTTGATTCCATTTCTCTGATTTTTTTTTTTTAACTTGTGAATGGCAACCAGCTCAGGTAGTTCTCTTTATTGAGACAGGATTTTGAGTTTGTGAAATTTCTTTTGTCAACAGAACAAAATTGAAATGGTTGTTAATTGCAGTTGGTTGAATAGCTTCTGAAATTTTAGTTACATCTACTTCCATCAAAACTGTCAAGAATCTCCTGTTTTCTTTGTCTATTTTTATTGCATTACATTATCTATAGCAGTGTACCTTGTTTGAAAGAAAATCTCCTGTAACAGTCTAGATATCTTTGCCTACTTTCAAAGTAGTTTATACTGGAGCATCAGGTATTCTTTTTCTGAGAGAATTTAAAAATAAATTTGGATTAATGAATTACTAGTGTGTTAACTGTATTGAGTCAATGCTGTATTGTACTATAGAATATACCTATAGATTTTTAGCTAGGTGGCACGTAAAAAGCACCCACTACACTCACGGAGTGGTTGGCGTTAGGAAGGGCATCCAGCTGTAGAAACATTGCCAAATTAGACTGGAGCCTGGTGCAGCCTTCTGGCTTCCCAGAACCCCGGTCGAACCGTCCAACCCATGCTAGCATGGAGAACGGACGTTAAACGACGATGATGATGATGATGATATGAATAGACAGCTTTTAATACCTTGTCTGTAATATACAAAATTTTCTGTCTGTAAAGATATTGTATATACAGACAATATGTTTACATCTGTCTGTTCTTAATGTTGGTTAAGAATACATATATATATTCTATAGTATGATACAGCTTTGAAACCAAACACTGTCAATGCACCTGTATTTTAATAATCAAACTACCTGCCAAGAATGTGTTCTATCTTTTATTTAGTATGCTTATAAGCAGTATCTCTGTGGGTCGTTAAAGAGGTACTCAGTCATTGATAAACTCCCAACACAAGATTGAAACTAGTTCAACTGATTCATCTTTTCCTATCCATGAAAATGTCTGTGTTCATGCATAGTGTTGACTAAAAAAAAACTGAGTTATATTCTGTAGTACAGTATGGCATTAAAATAAAGTTGTCATTTTTATTTAAATGAATATAACTTGTAATTTGGTGTTCAGTATTAATCAAGAAATTATAGGGTTTTTTCTGCAATTTAGTTAAGTGTACTGTGTATTAGAGTTTAAATCCCATTTTCTTTCCTACATCTATTGTTGATATACACTAAGGTCAGTTAAATCAATTATATACCCTAGTATTATAAAGAATTTTAGAAGAAAAAGTCTACATATTTTATATTGCCGTTTCTGTTTTAGAGGATGTTTTTTTTTATTCTTGTTTTAGTCATTTGGCTGTGGCCATGTTGGAGCACCGTAAATAAATTCATAAACTTTCAAATTTCAAATATATTTGATTCTGTTTGAGTATTTATTATATTCAGTTACTTTGTCATCGTTTTACTTCATTTTGATGCACGTTTTTTAAAATAAATTATTGAACTAGTTATAAGGTCATAGTGTTTCCATATATGTTTTGTCTATGTTGTTTGTGATGTCTGATTTTTCTTTTCTTCTGATGCTGTTCCTTCATAGATATGCCTATGGGATTGGTTGTCTGAAACAAAATAGTTCCAAATTTATATTTTTTATATATTTTCTTTTATTTTTAATCATTCGGTATTTCTATTATTTATATTTTCTACAAATATATGTTAGCTATTTTGCTATTACCAAATTTACTCTTTGTTAATATAAAGTAAGGTTTTATCAATATAATTTTATATTTGTGAAGTATACATTAAAAAAAAACTCTGAAAATATATCTTGCAAATCTTTGTTTAGTTGATTCTGTTCCACAGCTTAAAAACTGTCTGCATTGAGTCAGTCTCTATATTAGGGAGAGATTGGCTACATTTACATGAAATTCATTTAGAAAAACTAATATTGTTTTCTTTAATTCCAATTATTCTTTCACTTTCCAATGGAAATTTGGTGAAAAAAGAATTTTATGATTTAATACTTTTAATTTTTTGTTTTGATATAATTTTAATACTTTTCATTTTATTTTCTGCAGTACAAAGAAAGATAAGAAGAAGTCCATATTTTGAAAAGGAAGTGAAATTGCTTAAAGAATGTTTATGGTTCCACAATTTTATTGGGAGGACTACAACAATAACTTTCTGACTGACCAGGATCTGTCAGCAATGTGCAACAAACTGCATTCACTCACTCTCCAGTATTTTCAACATGACTTCTCTTTTCAGCTATCATTTTCAATTCTTTAGGGTGTCATCTTTTTTGGAATGTAATATTCTGTATCCAATCTACCACAATTTTTCATTGTCATCTTCCTAACTGGATCCTAGTGCCAGACGTTTGCCAAATCAGCACTAGTATAATAATACTTCTAATGTAAACATTAGAATCATTTTTATTAATTACATATACCTTTCACCAACATAAAACAAGATCATGTATTTCTATATTTACTTACTGTATCATATGCTTCATCTTCCCATAGCATTCATATCTGAGAGATTCAATTTTTGAACGGATGTTCAATTTACAAGTTTTGTCTTTAAAATTTATGTGGCTTAGTTAGACATTAACCATTTCTTGATAATAAAATTACACATGTTCTCTGATACTTAGAGAGAAAGAAAGAGCATGAAAGTGAAGTGGTTTACATTCAAATCATTCATTTTAATAATTTTGATAACTGAAAAATGTGCTATTTATACAGTTTCTGAAGCCAGAGTAGCTTTGGTCATGTGACATAATGGGGAACAATAAGCAACATGTTGAAAGTGACTGATAAAGGATTAGAACTGATAAAGACTGATAAAAGATTAGAACTGTTGTTAGGCACACCTAGCCATTTTATTTTTATTGTTATTCTTTGTAAATATTTTTGATGGTAAAATAAATTCTATCACTAGATTGGTTTCTTCTTAACTGGTAAAGAAGTGAACTATATCAATAGATATAAAATCTTATGCATTCTATAATTTTGACTAATTACAGTTGATATTCTATCCAATGACTATCTTTTATTACTAAAGATTAAAAATAAACATGTTCACTCTCTGCAAAGAATATAAAATGATAAAGCACCGGTTGTATTACTTGGATATTTTTTCTTTGCCATTATAAAGTTTGTTTTGTTTTTTATTAAGCATAGAAACTTCTATAAAGTTACCTGTTCATTTAAAATTTTCTTCTCTAAATTTATTTTCATATGGAATTACTTCACATATTTCACAACATTTACAGTAATTTATCAAGAAGTAAAAATGAAAAGTTAACCAGTAATGTTATATTATCAAATAAATCTGTGTTTATTATTGGTCTCCACTGCCTTCTTAGTATCACTAAACTCAAATTTTGTTTCACATGCATCACCATAAAATAAGTTTCCTTTCAAATGTTATTTTCCCCTCCCTCTATTTTTTTTTTATATTACATTTTATATTCTTTTCACCTATACAAAAATATTTATTTCAAGTATCATTTCCAAGTAAACTTAAAAGTTCAGTCTTTGTTTTAGTTTGCAATTATTTATTTAAGTCATATTTATTAAGAACAGAAACAAAAACATTTGGTGTAAAAGATCTGCCTTAAATTTACCTTACTTTATAAACATATTTGATAGCTACTGTTCTAATGTGTAGATATACCCACTTTCTTCTAAAACCAAATGTGTGGTTCTCTTGAGAATGGCATTTTTCAAAGACAATTCATTGCAAAATTAGTTTTTTCAATTTTCCATTAGATAATTTATATCTTTATGTATTAAATCATAAACAAACTGGCTCAGTACTTTGTAATTAAGTTTTATTTTATTTTTTACCTTTTATAAATTTTCTTATAATTTCAAATGCTTCCATCTGTTATAAAATCCTACCTGGAAGTTGTTTTTTTTTTATTTATTTTTGCTATGTACTTCTTTTATATCAATTACCACTTAAAATCAGTAACAAGAAATATTAAAATTCAAAAAAGTTAATTTTCTTATTAATTCAACTAAAAAAAGTGCCATCCTATTTCCCATAATCATGCCACATATCATTATAATTAATATGAAGCCTGTGCCCCATAACATCTAATTTTACCAAGAGTACAACTTTTTTTTTAAAAGACATTTTTCACCATACTTTGTCAAATTTTGCATGCAATTATTTTATATCTTGAATCTGTATAGAAGATTTCTTTTTAAATAACCAAGTCAGTTATACACATACCTTCTCATCATGTTTTGTTGTATGTGTCTATATAATTCACCTTTTGGACTTTTGTAAATGATTGCTGTACCTGGGATCCAATGTGCAATTTTTTTTACTAAATAGTTAATGACATGTGATATATATTAAAAAATACTTATGTGTTTGCATGATGAATGAAGTGACTGTTCATTCATTAATGTATTCAGTGAATTAATGCTTGTGTATAAGTAAAAAAAATCTGCTCTCAACATTGAAATCAAAACTGTTATCTTTATATGCTTCCATATCTGCAAACCTTCACTGACAATTCTGATTTTCTGTCAAACTGGCAGCAAACTATTGAATAACTTCAAAACAATTTTATTAATAAGAAATATCAATTATCAGCTACTGTACTCTTTAAAGTTTAGTATAGAAAAAATAACCATTGTTTTAGGAATTTAAAACAATAATCTATATCAAAGTGGTTTAATAACGAGGATCTAACTTCTTTATTTAGTTTTATATCTAGCCACATTATTGCATATGATCTACAGAAGAGGCTGGTGCAGATGGTGTTCATTATGTGCTTTTAGTATGCAAGGGTTGTGCAGATACTATAATGAGCTTCTAGTATAAGCAGAGAGCATTTGAAACCATTTCATTTGTTTATTTTTTTATAATTTGCATTTGTATTTAATTTGTAAGTTGATTTTTTTTTTATTGTAATATTTGTTTTAAATAAAGTATTCATTGTCATTGAATTCTATTTAGTCTAAATATTTGAATAAAAACAGTATAATCATTGAAATAGTCAGACTGCTTTTTGTATTTTAATTTCATTTAAAATTTTATTGTCTGGGGAGAGTCATTCCCTTTTAGTGCCTTATTAATTCAACACACTCACTGGTTTAATTTCCACTCATTTACTTATTTATTTTTACTAAAATTTTCATGATGCAATGAAAATTTTAGTAAAAAAAATAAATAAGTAAATGAGTGAAAATTAGACCAGTAAGTGTTTAGTTAATAAGGTACTAAAAGAGAATGACTCTCCCCAGACAATAAAATATGCTTCAACAAACGAATTCACATAAAGAACCTTGCAAACCAAATACAAAAACAAAATTTATTTTAAATGTTTTGCTCATAAGTCTTTGTTTTGAAATTTTTACTTTTGATTATTATTAACAAAGAAATAACTCATTAAAAAGATGTCATGTTGAGCATCCAACCAATTTCTCAGAAGAAGAAAAGTACAAAAACAAAATTTATTTTAAATGTTTTGCTCATAAATCTTTGTTTTGAAATTTTTACTTTTGATTATTATTAACAAAGAAATAACTCATTAAAAAGATGTCATGTTGAGCATCCAACCAATTTCTCAGAAGAAGAAAAGTTGCATAAATTAGCAACAAAACAACAAAAAGTTGTTCAACACTTTTTTCTCACAGCTCCTAGAATTGGCTCTCTGCAATTTAAGAACCACTGTTTTGGACTAAACTTGAGAAAAAAAATCTACCCTGCGGCCTACTGCTGAACTGTAAACCCTGACCGTCACATTCACTTTGATTGTAAAATGCTCAACACTGTTATTATCTCACCTAAACTGACTCCATGCAGCTGTATCTTCTAATCCCATAACATTGAAATATTGATAGACCACACTTTTACTCTTTTACTTGTTTCAATCATTTGACTGCGGCCATGCTGGAGCACCGCCTTTAGTCGAGCAAATCAACCCCGGGACTTATTCTTTGTAAGCCCAGTACTTATTCTATCGGTCTCTTTTGCCGAACCGCTAAGTGACGGGGACGTAAACACACCAGCATCGGTTGTCAAGCAATGCTAGAGGGACAAACACAGACACACACATACATATATATATATATATATACATATATACGACAGGCTTCTTTCAGTTTCCGTCTACCAAATCCACTCACAAGGCTTTGGCCGGCCCGAGGCTATAGTAGAAGACACTTGCCCAAGATGCCACGCAGTGGGACTGAACCCGGAACCAAAGGTCGGTTAGCAAGCTACCTATCACACAGCCACTCCTGCGCCTATGTAAAACTTCTTGATAAAATTCAAGGAGTTTACTCTAAAGCCTATTCATTGTCAGTTTTGCTTCCACCTCTACAAGTACTTGGTCATAAGCATGTCAGAGTTCCCACAGACAGTTGGTTTTAAATTCCTGTTATGGCTTGAAGAACTATAATAAACAGAAGGAGGCTGAGAACCAACACTTGACAGACACCTTCCTGATACTAAATTCATTACCAACAAGTAGCAATCAAGTAGCTGGTTGGTTTTCCCGAAGTTTATGTTGCAAATGGTTAGCTATGTCAATGACATGTAGCATGAACTTCTTAACCATCATATAGCGGTACTGATCTAAATTATGCAATAGCATTATTGGGGAGCCTTCTTTTAAATTGAAGTCTGTGTAGCAGTAGAGCTGAAGGTCTTGAAAACTTTTATATCTTTATATGTGTGCATACATATATAAGGAGCTACAGACTTGTAACATCGAGGGCAAATGAAAATTTCTGTGGGACAGCCTGCTGAGTACCACAAACCAAATCTGCAGCTGGTGCTAAGCCCCATCCAGACCTAGGGTAACATGGTAGTGGAATGATGAGGGAGACAGGGCCATTAGAGCCCAGAAGAGTGTGGTTAGCAGGGAACTGTATCAGACAGTCAGAAGGGAAGCCAGGAGACAGGTATATCTAGCTAAGGGAGAAGCAGAAAAGAAGTTTGCTTATGTTCAGTGACGTGAGGACCAAAGAACTGGAGTGTTTCAGATTGTAAGACAGTGTGCGAGGGAAAATTATGATGTCATAGGAGAGAAATGTGTTGACATGGATGATAGTGCACTTTCATTTAATGATTCTGCAAAGAAAGAGGCTTGGAAATATTATGCAAGACTGCTGAATGTGGTTCACCAAGGAGTCATACCATATGACTGGTGTAACAGCACCATAGTTAACTGCTACAAAGGTAAAGGTGATGCCTTAGATAGAAATAATTACAGAGGTATCAAGCTGTTGGATCAGGTGATGAAAGTAACAGAGTCATAGCCCAACTAATTATGTGTCCAAAGCTTTGGACACATAAAAGGTGCAGCAATATCAGAGGAAGGTTAATAGGGAAACTAGCTTTTGTATGTGGAAGATGCGCAGGTACAATAAACTCTGAAAATGTGCAGAAAGTAGATTCCATAAACTGCCAGGTGAGGAGGGCAAGCTAGTGGTAGTAGATAGCTTGTTATCTAGGTAAACCAAGTTAGTAGTGGAGATGGATGCTCTGAGAGTATAGCTGTAAAGAATAAGATTAGGCTGGGAAAAATTCAGAGAGCTCCTACCTCTGTTGGCAACAAAGGGCTTCTCTTTCAGAGTGAAAGGCAGATTATATGATGCCTGTGTGCAAACAGCTATGCTACATGACAGTGAAACATGGGTTGTGACAGCCAAGGACATGCATAGGCTTGAAAGAAATGTAGCCAGTATGCTTTGCAGGATGTGCAATGTCAGTGTGCATGTTCGAGAAAAGTTAGGCATAAGTGGCATCAGCTAATGATGAAGATGACAATGATACAGGGTGCGATGAATAAATTGTCATCTAAATTATACAAAAATGAAAATAACACTGAAATCTCATTTTGATTGATATATTTACCAAAATTACATAAAACTATCTTGAAATACTAAAGAGTAAATTTATTCAACAAAATCCCAATTGGCTTCAACCATGGCCTCCAGATGACTTCACAATCTCCTGCAACTCTTCTGGATGGTCTCCTTGTGTAAATTGGTGAATGCTGCCATAATCCTTGCCTTCAGTTCATCTTTGGTGTTACAAGGAGTTTTGTTGGTCTCTGCTATCTGGGGAGTTAGGTGGCCAGATGTTAGGAGTGATGTGGTCACAGAAATTGACTGACAGCCATAACTGGGTTCTCCTGCTTGTGTGGTATGGTGCAGAGTCCTGTTGCCAGACATAGTGCCATCCAGCAGCCACCCTCTTTACCCAGGGCAGCACTGCCTCCTCCAGGCACTTGATGTAGGCCTCCATGTTGAGTCTGAGGCTGTGTGGAAAGATGAATGGAGGCATAATGTCACCATCACGAGTGATCATTTTAAACACCATGATGTTGACTGGATGTTTGAGTTTTATCACTCTCAGTATATATTTTGGGGACACGGAAAGCCAATGGCTGTTCTGTGTTCACCATCTGATCCTGGCAGAAAATTTTCTCATCTGAGAAAAACCAAAGCAAGTTCAGTTGGAGGAGATGTTTGAGTTTGTTCAAAAGCTTCATAGTGCAGTCTTTCCTCTTGTCCTTGGTAGTTCCAGAAATTCCAAGCCAGCAGCTACAGCGAAGAAGATGAGCCTCATCCTGGAAGATCTGTAGAGCTCATCCTGAAGATCTGTAGACCTCACTGAGGACATCCAGCAAACCCTGGTGGAACAAAATCCCATCATGACTGTTGAGCAACTAGCAGAGAAGCTTGGATTTGGTCATTCAACCATTCATTGACAACTACATGCCATCAGAAAAGTCAGCAAATTGGGTCAATGGGTTCTTCATAAACTTTCCGAGTCTAATCATGCGTAGAGAGTGAATGTGTGCTCTTCTTTGCTGTCACATCTCACAAATGAACCGTTTTTGGACCGAATAGTGACTGGAGACAAGAAATGGGTTCTCTATAAAAATATTGAGTGCCAAAGACAATGGGTAGGAAAAGGAGAAACAGGCTAAAGGTCTTCACCCACGTAAGGTGTTAGTATCTGTTTGGTGGGATATGAAAGGTTTAGTCCACTTTGAACTGTTAAACCCAAACCAAACGATAACAAAGGAGATCTACTGTGAGCAGTTTGAGCAGCTTAAATCAGCACTAGAAGAAAAACAACTATCTTTGGTTTCAAGACGATGTGTGTGTGTGTGTATACTCTTTTATTCTTTTAAATGTTTCAACCCTAAGGCTGTGGTCATGCTGGAGCACCACCAATGTGATTGGCTTTTGGTGAAGGAGGGAGTTCAACACTGCCACCCGCTTCTGAGTTTCCTGCCTTGATATTGGTTTATTTGGGACCTTGGATAGCAGGGGGTCAAGTTATTTCTTGAAAACATCTACCCCTCTTCAATGAAGATGCCTCAGATGTTTTGACAAGGCCTTAACTAGCTATGGGCCCTTGAATCCCAAGCTATTGCAGTACATAGTCTTCACTCTAGACAGGATAGTTGGGACCTTCGGAACAGTACAGTGACATCCAGTTTGGGGACTGGTATAGCTCTCAATACCAAAGTTTGGTGCTAGCCCCTCCAGGATCTGCATACCTCTCCTGTCTTCTCTCCAGGGAGTAGAGTCATAGCTCTTTCAGTCTCCTCCTGTAGCTCAGCTGTTCCATTGATGCAATCTACTTGGTGTAACACCACTGAACTGCCTCAAGTTCTGCTATTGATTTGACACTGTAGAGTGACCACAGTTGAGACAAGTAGTCCAGATGGCTGAGTACCTAGCACACACTGTAAAGTGGTTGGCATTAGAAAGGTCTTCCAGCCATAGAAACCATGCTAAACAGACATTGGAGCATGATACAGCTCTTGGGCTCATGGAATTCAGTCAAACCATCCAACCCATGTAAATATAGAACATGGATATTAATTAATGATGATGATGGGTGTGTGTGTGTGTGTGTATACTAGCAGAATAGTTGGTATTGTTCAAACTGAACAGTAGCTATAAAGTGAAGGCATTTTCAACTGTGCAATGTCTAATGCATAGCACTATTGATATAAAAAGTATATTTCATAATTTAAATGTGAAAAATTACATGGTTCTAATTTATGCAAATTAAAAAACAAAATATTTACTTAATCTTTTATTCTTGATATTCCTTAATTCTTAAAATAGCTTGAGAAATGAGTAAAAACAAGAGTGTTGGAAAGTAAAAGCACTTGTAGAGATAAAATCATTCCTATAATGTGCAGAAACCAGAGTGCTCAAAGGAAACCCACACATCCAAATATTGGAAATGCAATATGTATAGTGATTAAGAAATTGTATTAAAAGTCGCAGTGAACCCAGCTTATATAATATTAGATTAATACCTTGGGAATTCTTAACATTATTCTGTATACTCACTCAAAAAACTGTATCTTTTAAAGAACCTAAGAACCTCCAGGGACTGTATAAATACCAAGAGTGAAAATTTCTCATGTCTATATTTTACTAGTGAGTGTGTTAAATTATAAGGCACTAAAAGAGAATAACTCTCCCCTATTTTAATAGGAATTAAAGACAAGCCATCAGGCAAACCATAGTACATTCCAACGATGGTTTACAAAATTTTCACTACTCATATGAGATTATGTGTTTGCTGTTCAGTAAATTATCTCCCCCTAATCACTGTATTTTCTTAAACCAAGCATGCTCAGTGAAACCTTGCTTACGTCAAATGCAGCTACTAAACTGCTTTATTGACATAACCAGCTTTAAAAAATTGTTAAATAAATTTAATATTCCAGCCAGGAAACCTGGATAGCTGAATTTCACAAGGCTTTCTGTGTTTCTTATCAATAATATCTTTACTCTCTTAAGTGATCAAGTGCTCAACTACTTGTCGAACATCATATACACACACCTCCATATGTGCTACCAGTTTTAACTTCAACTACTCACCTTATACACTCAACAAAATCTCTACTAAATCTCTCACTGCCCTGATTTAACCAGTGTTAGTAAATTCACTCAATCAACAACTAGCAATAGATCATCATCATTTAACGTCTATTCTCTATGCTGGCATGGGTTGGACAATTTGACAGGTGTCAGTCAGCTGGAGAGCTTCCCAGGCTCTATTTGTCTGTCTTGGCATGGTTTTTATGGCTGGATGCCCTTCCTAATGCCAACCACTTGCAGAGTGTACTAGGTGCTTTTATGTGGCACCAGCATGGGTGCTGTTACGTAGCACTAGAACCCAAAAGCCCGCAAAACTAGGATGACCTTGCTCTAATAGCTGATTCACTGCCAGAACTAGAGACGAAGTTTAGGGTGTGGAGGCAAGGTCTAGAATCGAAAGGCCTTAGGGTTAATCTAGCAAAAACCAAAGTCTTAGTAAGTAGGAAGGCTAACAAATCACAATTCCCTTCAAATAGATGGCTCTACTTGATCTGTAGAAAAGGCGTGGGTAGAAACTCTGTACAATGTACCCATGCAAGCTATGGACGCATAAAAGGTGCAACAATATCAAAGGAAGGTTAACTGGGAAGATAGTTTTTATGTGTGGCAGATGCACAGGGGCAATAAACACTGAAGATGTACAGAAAACATTCCATTACATACCAGGGGGAAAAACTATAAGTAGTTGATAGCTTCCGCTACCTAGGTGACCAAGTCTGTAGTGGGAGTGGTTGTTCTGAGAGTGTAGCTGCTAGAATAAGAATAGCCTGGGCAAAGTTCAGGAAACTCTTACTGGCAACTAAGGGCCTCTCGCTCAGGATAAAAGGTAGACTGTATGATGCTTGTGTGTGAACTGCCATGCTACACGGCAGTGAAACATGGACCATGACTGCTGAGGACATGCGTAAGCTTGAATGAAATGAAGCTAGTTTGATCCGTTAGATGTGTAATGTCAGTGTGCATACACGACAGAGTGCGAACGTCTTGAGAGAAAAGTTGGACATAAGAAGCATCATATGCAGTATGCAAGAGAGACGACTGCACTGGTGTGGTCAAGTGTTACATATGTATGAGGACAGCTGTGTGAAGAAGTGCCACACCTTAACTGTGGGAGGAACCAGTGAAAGAGGTAGACCCAGGAAAACATGGGATGAGGTGGTGAAGCATGAGCTTTGAACATTGGGCCTCACAGAGGCAATGACAGGAAACCAAGACCTTTAGAGATATCCTGTGATTAAGAAGATTCGACAACTAAAGTGAGATCGTAGCCATGGTTAAAGCCAGTATTGCATGCCCAGCCCATTTAGGAGTACCCTTGATGCATCAGGCAATATATGCTTGAAAAGGGAAGACCTGCTGAGACAAGTAAAACCAATATCGTAGCTGTGGCCAATGCTTCATGACTGGCTCCCGTGTCAGTGAAACATACAAAGAACCATCTAAATGTGGTTGATGCCAGGGCCACCTGACTGGCTCTTGTGTCAGTGGCACATAAAAAGCACCATCCAAACGTGGCCGATACCAGTGCCACCTGACTGGCTCCCATGCCGGTGGCACGTAAAAAGCACTATCTGAACATGATCGACTGTGCTGGTGGCACGTAAAAAGCACCCACTACACTCTCAGAATGGTTGGTGTTAGGAAAGGCATCCAGCTGTAGAAACATTGTCAGATCAGATTGGAGCCTGGGGCAGATGCTGGCTCTCCAGACCTCAGTCAAGCTGTCCAACCCATGCCAGTATGGAAAACGGACATTAAATGACGACGATGATGGAGCACGTGGGCTTCATTTCTTTAAAGCCTTCACACATCCTCAGTAGCCAAAGCCCATGTCTCACTACCATGTAGCATAATTGTTCATGGATAGGCATCATACAATCTACCTCTTACTCTGAGGGAGAGGTTCTTTGTTATCAACAAATGTAGCAGCTCTCTGAAATTTGTCCAGCCTGTTCTTATTTTAGCAGCTACACTTTTAGAACTACCCCCACCACTGCTAACTTGGTCACCCAAATAACGGAAATTGCCTACCACTTTTAAAAATACCCCCCAGACATTTGAAGGAGTCTATTTTCTCAACATACCTGGTGTTTAATATATCTGCACATCTGCTACATATAAAGACAGCTTTTTCCATTAATCTTCCTGTGATGCTGTTGTACCTTTTATGTGTCCATTGTTTGCACTTAGTACACTGTACAGAATTTCTACCAACACCTTTTCTAAATATTGAACAGGACCAACTCCTTGAAGGGATCAGTGACTTGTCTATTTTCCTACTTATTAGGACTTTGGTCTTTGCTGAAATGACTCTAAGACCCTTTGATTCCAGGCCTTGCTTCCACATGTCTTCTCTAATTCTGGTAATGATTCAGCAATAAGAACAAGGTCATCAGTGAAGAGAAGTTCCTAAGAGCAGCCTGTCTTAAATTCCTGTTATGGCCTAATGGACTATGATAAATAAGAGGGGGGTTGAGAACTAATCCCTGGTGAACTCCTACCTGTACACTAAATTCCTTGCTATACTCATTGCCAACTTTCACCTTACTGACAGCATCCCTGTACATGGCTTTTACAGCTCTCACCAACCACTCATCTATCCCTATTTTCTGTATTGTCCACAAGATAAGGGAGTAGGGGATCTTGTCAAAGGCTTTCTCCATGTCAACAAAAGCTGAATACAGAGTTTTTTTTTTGGCCAAGTACTTCGCTTGCAGGTGCCTTACCATGAAGATAGCATTAATAGTGTTTCTTCCTGGCACAAGATCAAACTGCATCTCATCTATTAATCTTCCTGATTAATTAACCCTCTCTGTAACTTTTATCACCTCGTCCAGCAGTTTGGTGCCTCTGTAATTATTTCTACCTGAGTCATCACCTTTACTTTTGTAGCACATGACTATAATGCTGCTATACCAGTTGTTGAATATGACTCCCGCATGGACAACCTGATTAATTATACAGGTGACTAGGCCATATCCTTAATTACTTGGTAGATAATACCAAGCTACTGTTGATTTGGATAGCCAATCCCTTTGTTAGGTCCATGCTAGGCAAGCTCTCCTTCTCCCATACATTCTTTACGTTTAGCAATCTTTCATAGAGGTAATTCCAAGCCTCCTTCTTTGCAGAATTGCTAACTGCAAATGAGCCATCATCCATGCAAAAACACTTCTCTTGTACATCATGATTCTCTCTGGTACACTATCTTATAATCCAAAATACTTAAAGTCTCTGGTTCTCATACTGCAGAACATTGGCAAACTTTTTCCTGTCTGCTTTTCCCCCAGTTAAGTATACCTGTCTTCTAGCTACTTGTAGTTCTCTGCTAGCACCAATTATTCCGAGTCTGTTTCTTTACCCTATCAGCCCTGGCTACTACACCATTCCACCACCACATCACCAGCCACAGATTTGGTCTATGACACTCAGTATGTTGTCCCACTGAAAATTTCAGTTATCCTTTATGGCCTGTAGCTCTTCATCCTTCTCTTTAAATATCTTAATTAGGGTGTCTCTAAATTTCTGACTATTCAAAGGATCCTTAAACTTCCAAACCCTTCATTTCCAGATAATGTCCAATATTCAACACAACAAAATGGTTATCACTACACATCTACGAATTGGTAACTGACCTACTAGAAATGGTAGCTAACATGAAATCCAACAAGAAAGTTTTTGTGGAATCATTACCTGTTCCCAAACTGTTTTCTTTACCATGCACAACCAGAAACAAAAACACTACACTTTTTCTCATAAAACCTCAATTTCAAAGAAATATGTTACTACCAGAAGCCTTCCTTTTCCAGAAATGCAACCTTCGAGAATTCCCTTCCTGTTCCAATTTTTTTTTTTTTTCATACAAGTAGGAGTGGCTGTGTGGTAAGTAGCTTGCTTACCAACCACATGGTTCTGGGTTCAGTCCCACTGCGTGGAACCTTGGGCAAGTGTCTTCTACTATAGCCTCGGGCCGACCAAAGCCTTGTGAATGGATTTGCTAGATGGAAACTGAAAGAAGCCAGTCGTATATATGTATATATATATATGTATGTGTATATGTTTGTGTGTCTGTGTTTGTCCCCCCAACATCGCTTGACAACCAATGCTGGTGTGTGTTTACGTTCCCGTAACTTAGCGGTTCGGCAAAAGAGACCGAGAGAATAAGTACTGGGCTTACAAAGAATAAGTCCTGGGGTCGATTTACTCGACTAAAAGGTGGTGCTCCAGCATGGCCACAGTCAGATGACTGAAACAAGTAAAAGAGTAAATATCTTTCACATAAGATGCTGCAAAAGTCATGAGTTCTTAGATTACTAAAAACAAAAAACATCTTTTAACAACATTTTAACTGAACTTATGCAATCAATTTTATCTTGGAAAAATTTTTGTAATAATTATATAATTCCTTTAAGCCCACTATAAATACCTAAATAAAAACACTTTTGGACTATTTGCATTCATTTTTACTGGTGCATATAGCTAGTTCCCTGATTCTGCTGTTTTACCAAACAAAACAGGGCTGGTCCTTTAATTTAAGTTATGGTTCTATTGTGACTGGAATTATGGTTTCAAGATTTGGAATACCAACAAGTTATTCATATACTTTTACAATAAATAGGTAATTGTACTCAAACACCTGTTGCCAAATCTATATCACCTGATTATTTATTCTGTTTTGACCAATATTTCATCAATTATAGAGAAAGCATGTATTGTTTCAAATCCATCCAACCCAATGAGACCCAACTAGGTTGTGGATCAGTCGTTAGACTTTCCAGTTCTTTCAAGGTGTTATATAATCACACACACACACACCCATCCCCGAAAGTTTTTGAGAAAAATAAGAATTTCCTTCTTATTTCGAATTGATGCATTTCCTTAGAATGTAGAAATTTATAAAATATAGACTTCTTAGGTAGAGCTAAGGCTTAGAACTATGAAGGAAAGGTGGTCGTTAAAGGAATTTATTAAGTGAAATAGCTACAAGGAGGGGAATGAAGAAATTAGTTGCATCATTGACTCGCCAAAGATTTCTCTCTGCACAATACCGATTCCAGTTATATAAGATTTATAATAATAATTTTTATAAAATTGATAAATTCCCTCTGTAAAGCTTTCGACGATAAAGAACAAAATCATCCACTTGAAAATTGTTTTTAATCTGTAATAAAGAATAAGCACGATTTATTTTTATAGTAATTATGAAACCAAAATTATCTTGACCAAGGTCATAAGGTCAGGTAAGTAATCTCCTGAGCAACACGGGCTATTTTGTCGTAATATTTTGATCATTTGCAACAAAATGGGAAAGACGAAAAAAATTTTTTTTTCCTAAGGGTGGTCTTTGGTGGGGGATGGGCGGAAGTTTCAGTAAGAACAGAAAGTGGGACACTCCTTGGTTTTCCGGAACTGATGAAAATAAAGCGTTTACTTTTGTCAAAAGTGTAGATATAAGTGTTTTACAAAAATAGAAATTATTAAGGAACGAAAGTCGTTAGCAATAGGCAGTAGAATGCTAGCTTTTTTTTTTTTAACTAACCTTTTTCTTACTGTTTTGAAGAGAACAAAAGCACGGTTATAAACTACCCAACTGTATCAAGTGTTAACAAAAGAGATACAATTACTATACAAATACACGAAAGGCAATTACTTTTCTTCAAAATTATGGTCTTTGTCATGGCATTCGACTTCGTGTAGTGACTGCATGAAGCTCACTAAAGAATCCCGTTGTACAGAGGATGCTTACGGAGATAAACCTAAGACGACTTCGTTGAAAGAAATTCATTGCGAGCAGTCACATTTAATGTCGGAGGCGGGGCACAAACGCATAGTAACGTCGTTCAGTCGAGAATATTTAATATTACGCCTTTCTTAACGACGGATATAAACAATCACTAAAAAAAAAGATTGAATCTATTTTTTCAAAACTTATTTAAAAAATAGACTCACTTTTTGCCCGGTTCAACATTTTCACCTTCTTTGCGAAGGAAAACCCATTCGCAAAAGAAAACACTCTTTAACTTTGGGAAACACCTTTACTTTTAACAAAGTAAACACTTTCATGGGGCCCTGGCAACAAAGAAGCACCGAAAGTGGGAACAGAGTTTTCTAATAGTTTACCACTGAAACATGACAAGTCATATTGTTCAACTGGTGATCGATAAAATCAGTTTCATATACGACATGTCATTCTCGCATTCTCAAAGTTTTCAGAATTAACCTCTTGGAAAGTAATTAGAGTGACCTGAAAGGGGAGGTAATTCCAGCGTTTGAAGCCTGCGCTCGTGCGTAGCCTCGTTGTGGTTGTACTCCCTCTCTTCTGTTCGACATGGCTTCGCTGCTCAATAATGGGCTGAGGCCCGTTTTATCACGGTGGCCGGCCAACTTTCATATTCAAAAGGTATGATTAAAAAGTTTACTTTTCATGCTTTTTTCATTATCTCATTTCATTAAAATCAAAATACATTCTATATCATAGTCCTTTCAAGATTTCTAAACCAGTACTGTCTTTCCACAATGTCACTCGAAGGTCTAATATTATGAAGGTCTTTCAGATGATAGTAGTTACTCATTATTTTAACCTTTTCATCTCCAGTTTCACTGTTCATTCAACATTCATTCAATTAATTGCTAATAATTCATTATGAACCGTTTTAATGATATAGTCTTTACCGTTATAGGTTTAAATTTTGGAATCTCCAGTAATTCATTCTCATTATCAATACACACACATCACATCATACACACATAGATTGATGAAGTTTTAAATTCTCAAAATTAAAAAAAAAATTATTACTCAATCCCTTTTTTATATTTGTTAAAATTGTTCTTTATGTATTGAGATCTATGAATTACGGATCATACATTGTATATTTCATTTTATTTCGTTTAACGTTATTTTCTTATTGTTTTGTTATTAATAACTGACTTTGCCCACAATCTAATATTTTGTGCTAATAACGAGTGAACCATATGTATATATATATATATATATATATATACGTAGGTGTAAACATATTCTGTTTCACCTTACATTCTTAGATACTATTTACGTGTATGTTTTGAACTAGACGAATTTTAATTGAATATTTTTATGCAGTGTTGTGTAATCAGATTTAAAGCAGAATAAAAATGATCTTCAAAGCACTACACACCTTTCTCAATATAATGTTGAATGAAATTAGAATTAATTCGACACCTAGAGATAAAAATAATACGATATATTGAATGTTCTGTCTGCTTTTGCTGTAAAAAGATGACTTAATTTCCTTTTGAATCAGTGTCATTTAATATTTTTTTCTAAATATATTCCAACCCTCTCTTTTTCCTTCTTTTAGAATTATAGCGGTTATATAGCTTAACTCCGGAATCTTCAGTCTAACTGAATGTTTTGACATTGACCTTTACGTTGTCAATTGATAGAAAATAAGAGCCATTGGTATTGGAGGTGGTTGGTTTTGTACGACCTTTGCAAAGGATAGTTTCTTTTTAGTGTTCTTATTTAAAGTAAATCTTGAAAATATGTTCTTTTCTCACTCTGAATAACACCATGTTAAAATGAAATATGGATTTAATTTAGAAACCGCAATTAATATTTAGTTTTAAAATCAATATCTATAAAAGAAAAATAATTATAAAGTATCAATATTTGTGATTGTCAGGTGGGCATAAAAAGTCACTAGAACCTAAAAAAACTAGTGGTATCCGCTTATTTAGCTTCTAGTATCTTATAAGCAATACATTACTGGAACTCACTTGAGATAACACATTAAATATTTAAGATCGCTAGTTTCTTTCTTTGATTTTCTTATCATAGAAATCCTAATCGATTTATGAAAGCATTCGTCTGTACAAAAATTTAATACTAGGTATTTTCATTGAGGACTTGTTACACTTCTTTTCATGTGCCACTGTAAAAAGTAAATAATATACATACTAAAATTAATTCCTTTAGATAAATTATCAGCATTCAACGTCCGTTTTCTTTGCTGGCATGGGTTTAACAGGAGCTGCTTTGGCACGGTTTGACATGGTTGGGTGCTCTTCCCAACGCCAACCACTTTACAGTGTATTGGATACTTTTCACGTAACACCAACACCGGCGAGGTCACTATCTTATAAGACAAATATCACTCGGCTAGGACAGGAAGTCGTATTGAGATAGGTGGCTTTGTGCTAGATGACGAGAGGTTAAAAAGTGTAATAGAGAGATAGAGATAAGTATCGTGCTATAGAGGAGATACATTTTGTGGAAGATGTCAATACAATAAACTCAGTTATTTTCAGTTGGATTTTCTAAAGTATTTTATGTAATGCCTTGACAAATAGATTGTATCTAATTCTATTGCTGCTGCTTTAATAATTCTCTTGTTATTATATATGTCCCACCCTGGTCAATAGGTATTTGGAAAAACAATTGAATGATTGGTCATGACCTGCAAACATTATGTTCTACATAATGTTATTCAGAGTGAGAAATTTTGGATTCCAAAACAGTTCTGCAATATGACAATTGAAAGTAGCAACTACCATCTCACCTTGGGTCAGAGATTCAAAATTTAAGTGAATCTAGAGACTCACTTTGTGTTTTAGCCATGATAACCTCAATCTCTGCCCAATTTAATTGTGGAGTTTGGTCTGCTAGCAAAATAAGCATTTTTCTTTACCAGTTATTGTGCAGAAACCTTAAGTTTGAATGAATGAGTTGTTAGTTGCTTAAAAATGAATTAGGGCCAGCATTGAAGAATTGTGGAAAGATTTCTTCTCAGCTTTCTGATCTTTGATCTTGAGCAATCACATTGGAATTTAGGAGTGAATGTCCTATGGAAAATCTATATGACTACTTGGCAAACTGTAGAAATTGGAAGGTTTTGACTTAAAAATTATTAAGGTGAACTAGGCCATTATAAAGGCAGTGGCAGGAATTACAAAAACTTAATACTAGAGGTACACTATAAAATGCACATTCTGATATGCAGTGTGACATGTTGAAATAGCTTCATTGCTCAAGCTGTTTCTATATATTGTGCTGTTATGTAATCTCAAATCAACTCTAATCAAGCACTCATTTAGTATGCAGCAAATCTCTGAATGATGGCATATGACCCACAGGTCCGTCTTCCCAGTCATACACTATCTTTGTCTAATTGAGGATCATACTGCACACTATGACATGCAGTGATGAATTGTAAGGTGTACAGCATGACAGTCTGGACTTATTCCACTATCCTGTCTATCCCTGTGCAGCATGACAGTCTGGACTTATTCCACTATCCTGTCTATCCCTGTGCAGCATGACAGTCTGGACTTATTCCACTGTCCCATCTATCCCTGTACAGCATGACAGTCTGGATTTATTCCTCTGTCCCGTCTATCCCTGTACAGCATGACAGTCTGGACTTATTCCTCTGTCCTGTCTATCCCTGTACAGCATGACAGTCTGGACTTATTCCACTGTACAGCATGACAGTCTGGACTTATTCCTCTGTCCCATCTATCCTTGTACAGCATGACAGTCTGGACTTATTTCACTGTCCCGTCTGGACTTATTCCTCTGTCCCGTCTATCCCTGTACAGCATGACAGTCTGGACTTATTCCACTGTCCCATCTATCCCTGTACAGCATGACAGTTTTGGATTTATTCCTCTGTCCCGTCTATCCCTGTACAGCATGACAGTCTGGACTTATTCCACTGTTCCGTCTATCCTTGTACAGCATGACAGTCTGGACTTATTCCTCTGTCCCGTCTATCCCTGTACAGCATGACAGTCTGGATTTATTCCCCTGTCCCGTCTATCCCTGTACAATTGTAGATTATTGTAGTAGACACTATAGAGGCAGACAAACTGGAGTACAGCAGTTACTGTTCCTCTGCACTTGGGGGTGGTGAGTGTCCAAGAACAGTGTTAGGGGCAAGTGAGGCTATTGATTTTGCAACCATTTCTTTGTTTGTGTTCCACATGCTTGTCTGGGGTGAGTAGGGAAAATAATGCTTTCTAAGATGTACTAGGTCAGTGATTCTCAACCAGGGTCCATATAAGATTTTCGGGGCTCCACATAATAAAATAATAAATTGGGGTTCCACAATATTTTCAGGGCCCCTGAAAGAATTTTGCTTTAGATGTATGTATTGCAAGAAACAGATTTCTCTCTCTCTCTCTCACAGGTTAATGTGTGCAAAACTAAACAGGAGTTTTGAAAGAAGTTTCTATAAAACTAGTCTTTGAACATTGAATAGCTATGGGGGTCCACCAGATTGAAATAGTAATCAAAGGGGTCCATGGATAAAAAATAGTTGAGAACCCCTTCTCTAGGTGTTTGGAGGTAATTTTTTTACCTGTAGTGACAATAATTGTAGGGGACAGAAGCTTGTTGCAGAAACACACTGCTTCTTACATTCCAGGTGGTTAGCTCCATTAGTCTGGTAGTGGTGGCTACCAGTAAAACCAACACAACCATCACTGCCACTATCATCAGTTAACAATGATAATAATGATACCATCACTTATTAAGTCAACTGTTGGACACTAGTCACCGCCATCAACAACAACAACATAGTCTCAGCCATGGATATGGTGGAGGTTGGTACAGGCAAAAATCACCACAATTGCAACCAACACCAGTACTGCCATATCTACTGTGACCACAGACACCAGCAGGAGCAGCATTAACAGCAGCTAAATATAGCAGCAGCATCAAAAGCCTGAGTCTCACTGGAAGAGAAAAAAAAAAGATTTGAGAGAAGCTAGAAATGTCTTGTTTGTAGAGAAGACAGAAAGGTCACATTAGCTATAACCCAGCACCCATGCATGAAAGGACAGAAAAAATGGCATTGTATCAATACATGGCAAGAAAAACCTTCACAGACTCGGGTAGAGAAATGTTTGTTGGGTATTTGTAGTGTCACTCATTCCAGGTGGAGGTACAATTTCTCTCAGAAACCCATATGCTACCTTGTGTATAGGTGAAGACTTTTTCATCATACCAACTTATATGTACTAGCAAAGGTAAAGTGGTGGGTGGATATGTTGTCAGAAACAAACATTTGGTGGTTAATGTCATGTGTTGTACTGCAAGAAGATATTATGCTGGATATGAAAAGATTCTGTCAGGAAAACCAGTCAGGGGTAGGCCTGAAAGTCTGATCTAGATAAAACAAGATAGCCAACCAAATGGACTTTCCGTATAGCACTCAATGCATGTTGTGGTGGAAGGTAGAACTGTCAATAAAGCTTGTATTAAACAATGGTTTTTCATTTATCATATTGCTGGATGAATCACCTGACATAACTGAAGAAGCTCAACTAATTACATTCAATAGATTTGTTTGTAAAAGAGACATGAAACAATTTTTATTTTTGTAAGCCATTTCCAGAAACGAAAATAAAAAAAATGAAGCTATTTTTCTTTACAGTTATTGCTGATTGTCATGGAAAGTCTGGCTGGTGTTCCTCCTCTATGATAGGAAATTTGTGAGGATTTTATGCCATGACCTAGCAAAAGAAATCTGTGATTGTTTTTACACATTCCTTCCATCATAGAGAACCCTTTTCAAAATTCATTAGATATACTGGTTCAGATAACGGTTAATTACATCAAAAGTAGGTTGTTAAAATGAGTCATTTCCTTCATTCTGTTCCTCTATGGAAGTTACTTGCACAGTTTCTATTGCATATGAGTGTGGGGTTGTTATCTCAAAGAAGGCTGTTTCAGAGGTTTTATGAACTAAGGTTTCTTTTTTTCGTATTTAAAATGTAGTGCAATAAAGTTGCATTTTTAGCAAACATTTTCCAAACATTGAACACAATAAGAAAGGAAAGAATGAAAACATTCTAACTTGTACTATTGTATGTCCAAACATATCTATGTTGATATGTTTTTTATATTGGGCTAATTTAGTGTCTTTATTTAGGAGAGAGTGAGACTAATATAAGAATGTTGAGAATTTTCCAAGATATGTGTGTTTAATGTATTTTTCTTTCAGACAAATTTCATACATGACATTAAGCTCAACTTATTTATTTTTCGAACTATTTAATAATAGGTCTTATGATTTTCAATGTAAGTTAGCGGGTATTTTTCATGTTTTATCAATCTATCTTATCAGACAGAAAATTGTTTTAAAATTCTCTATTACCATAGAGGTCTACATCCGTGGTTGACTTCATCCGTGCATGCACCTACAGCTTCAGTGTGTGCCACAGTACCCTCCTACTTCGATTTGCATACAATTCCATGTCAGCAATTTCTTCCCTGAATGTTCAATTCTACAACTTAACATGAAAATTCAACCCAGGAAGATTTTTTACCAGTAAAACCAACACAACCATCACTGCCACTATCATCAGTTAACAATGATAATAATGATACCATCACTTATTAAGCCAACTGTTGGACACTAGTCACCGCCATCAACAACAACAACATAGTCTCAGCAACAAATTATCTCAAACTACACCTACTATCTTCGAAAAGGAAGAACATATTGGATAATGTGGTTCTAGTTACATTATTTTTGAAAAATATGGGACTGTCACTGCTGGAAAGCATTTGTTCATAGGCCTGCTAGATCAGGTCTGGTTTGAGTCAAACCACACCAACAAAATGGTAGAAACTATCTTCTTTGCTATATCTGACTATCTTCTGTGCAATCAAAACCTACAACAAATTTGAAGTGGATAACTAGAGCTGATCCTGTTGTATACAGGTAAAAAAAACAGTTTACTGTTTCTACTGGAAATGTTACTTTGTCAGTAACTGTGAGGCAATTGTTTCTGCACAATATGTGGCATCAAGCTCTCAGTACTCCCCACTGTTGCTGCTCATTCATGCCTCTAAAAAAATACTAATAAACTTTTGCATGTTTATTGCTCATTTTCAACTTAATGTTATCTTTGACATTTACAGCAGTGGATTCTCCTAGCTCTTTTTTCTCCACCTCCCAAGCTCACAAGTTTATCTTTGGCTGGTAAAGAACTGCTACATCTTCAACTTCTTTGCTAATGTTTTGTATTCAGCCACTAGTATGCTAACATTCGAACAAAACATTAAATATAAACAATTTCATTCAGTCGGTTATAATCACTGTCTTTTCTCCTCAAACCAACAAATAAGCAAGGCTTGCATTTGATAAGCACTCATAACTACATATTAAAAAATATTCTTCACTGTTGTCATTAATGTATGCATGTATTTTGCAATATTATTATTGTGAAAAAGTGTTGCTGTAAAACTGAAAGCATTTTTAGCACATTTGTTTTTCTTGTGCACTGAAATAACTTGCTAAAAATGCAAAATTCCAAAGAAAGTGAGAAAATCGTTTTGATGAGTTATTGATAAAATATTTGGATTTTCTTTCTTCAGTAGTTTCTAAGATTCTTCAGGAAATAAAACTAATTTACTAACATCTTGGTTGTTGAATGGGGAAAATGATAGCATTATACAATAAACATCTTACTAGTGCTTCAATTTTTTTGTGAAATACTGTTGTTGTGTTATGATGTAGTATACAAAGTGTTAAATTCTGTTGTTCTTTGAATAGTGCATTGGTAGAGTTGATGAGATTGTTGATTTCATTGTGACCGCAAGTTGTTTATGTGTATTTGAGGATGGTGTGCAAATGTTATCTCATGCTATGTAGAAGTTAATTGTTTTAATGTCATTGGGCTAGGATGACAATGTGTGAGTGTTAATGAAGTGGTTACATGCTGTAATTAAAAATTTTTTCATTAGTAAACGAAACTGTGGAATAGTTTATATACAGTCTTTTCTAGACAAAAAAAATCTTTGTATTTCTTAAAATGATGGTTTATGGAAGAAATATCTATTTAAAATCTTTATCTCTATGCATTTTCTACTTTTCTGTTATTATTTAAGGTGACAAGCTAGCAGAATCGTTAACACTCCAGGCAAAATACTTAGTGACATTTCGTCCATCTTTACTTTGTGAGTTCAAATTCCACCGAGGTTGACTTTACCTTTCAGGATCAATTAAATAAGTACCAGTTGATCAATGGGATCAATGTACCCCCTCTCCCGAAATTGCTGGCCTCGTACCAAAATTTAAAACCATTATTATTATTATAAAGCAGTGAGCTGGCAGAATTATTATCATGCCGGATAAAATACTTAATGATATATCTTCCTGCTTTACATTCTAAGTTCAAATGCTGCTGGGGTCAATGTAATCGATTTACCCCCTCACTCGAAATTGTTGGCCTCATGCCAAAATTTGAAACTATTTATTATTATTACTTGTGAGAAGAGTTCAAATTCCACCAAGGTCAATTTTGCCTTTCATCATTTCAGGAACGATGAAATAAGTAGCAGTCGAGCATTGGGGTCAGTGTCATTGATTAGTCCCCTCTCTCAAAATTTCAGACCTTGTACCTTCACTGGAAAGGATTACTATGAGTGGAACTTACAATGATGGAATGTGTCTCCCATGTCTTGTTCTGGATTACATTTTATGGATTTAAAAATATTTTGAATGACTCTTTTGCGTAAATTTGTTGTTTTGAACAAAAGTGAACAGTTTATTTGTTAACTCTCCTACCCTGGTTGAGTGAATAAAGACTCTTGTTATTTGAAATTGTCAGCAAGAAATACTTTTTCAAACAAAAGCTTTGGCAATTGCACAGCCAACACACAAGCAAAGAAAAATATTGCAAAACAACTCATATTTTGAAATGATTTTAGTTCTACCAGTTTTTTGTTGTGCAAAGAACAAACTTCAATTTGACATAGAAAAAAATGGGCTCCTCACACATTTTACTTGCCTTCTTTCTGTCCATCTGTCACTGTTCATATTGAAAATGGTGCATCTAAAAACACCCACCAGTGTATTTTCAGTTGGCCAAGCTTAAAATCACCTAACATCTTCTGAAATTTTGTGTTTTATGCTAGGGTAAATTACTGATGTGATCTTCACCAATGTCCACAATAATAAGGGAGAAAGGATAAAGATATGAGGGTATACATCATAAACATCTAAGTACAGCACAAACAGAAAAATGCCCACAAGATATGGTACAGATATTAATTATTAAGAAGGAAACAACTTCAGACATTTGTTGCTGTCTGCAACAGTAAGATGAAGGCTAGTGAATCATTACAACCACTTGCACATCCTAAGATTTCATGTTGATTTCACTGTATTTGGGAAAACAGGTGACAAATCCAAGCCACCAACATGATACACCACAGAGGCCAAGCCAGAGGAAAGCTATGGTAGAGGAACACAGAAGTCCACTTGTGGTAGCACAAAATGTGAATGTTTCTGGGGTTCCATGTGTTGGTCTTACCTGAGGATTTTGCTGAAACCTTAGATAACTCTTGGTTCAAAGAGTGCAAAAAAATGTGAAGGAAGACTGCCAGTGCACTACAAATTTGACATAACAGACCACTTCAAGGTTTTCTGCCCTATGGCAACAACAACTTTTAGATGAACCCTTCAACTAATGTTCGAATGTGGACATGGTCAAATTGCAGCATTTCATTCAGGTCGTGCTTAGAGTTTTCATCAGGCTAGCAAATAGGCTTAACCCTTTTGTTACTGTATTTATTTTGAGATGCTCTGTTTCTTTCAATTACTTAAAATGTAACAAAGAATTTAGTAAAATAACTTAGTTGTCATTCAGCTAGTATTAGGAACATAAATTGTGGCTAAGGTTTGGTGGAAGATTTTAATTCAAAACTTATGGAAACAAGACATTTGTACTTAGAGCCAGAGCTGGTTTCAGCCAGGTTGGTAATGAAAGGATTAACATAAGTTGTCCACAGCTTTAGGTAGTTGGTTAAATGCATTACTAATTTGTGGCCTTTACTATCAGCTTAGAAAAGACCAATAGATGGACCTGGACAGGAAGTTGAAACATCTTTCATTGTGCAGATACTTCAGTGACCAGATTAGAGAACTAATTAAATGGGAAATAACAGGGACTATCAACATGTTGATGATTAAAGAGAAAAATAGAGTAACATTTTAACTTTTAACAAAGAGATAGCTTATAGAGAATAGTATAGTACAAAAGAAACACATCTGTCAAAAGATGAACCACAAATGATGTGCTGTGCAGGAATAACCATGTGAAACATGAATACATGAAAGTCTCTCTATGTACTTCAGTTGTAAGGATGCATTGCTGAGGACCTGAAGAACAGAGATGTGATAGAGATCTTCAGGCCCACAACTCAACTAAATGCAAGATGCTTGCCAAGAGGTTGGTGTGAAGATATACAAACTCTTGAGTGATAGCTTGTGGATCTGTCCTCAACAATCTTCTCATCATTGTTGGGCCAGTTGAGAATAGGTCTGGCTTCAGTGGAGTATTGGTCAGTTTGACTTAGTTCAGTTCTTTTGACAAAGTTGTGTACCTCTATCTAGTGGCTGAACTTAGAGCAGTTGGTTTCAATTCTGTTTTCAGAGGCTTGATTACTACAGCACCTGTTCAGTGATCAAACTAAATGGCCACCTTTCAAAACCATTTTGCACCACACACACACACCGGTCTGTCAAGCATGTGTTGGTGCTGGTAACCATTGCTGCAAAATATGGAAACTTCAAAGGACATCCCACTTGAACTAAGTCATAGGAGTGTTATGTCCCCATGCACAGATGATATCACTGCCATGGCAATCAGCTGAATCAATAGTGAAAATTAACCTACCACTTTCATTGGCAGGATGGTGTGGTTAGTCTTCCTCTGACTACTAACTGTAGTGAAAGAAGTTGTGTAATGACATGTTTAAGAAGTTTGAGGACAGCTGTTTTCCTCTTTGGCTAAGCTCTCATCTCATCTGCTTCTTCAAGAAGCACTTGAAGGAGAGGGCAGAAGGAGGAGCATTGCCTTTTGTTGTGTTAACAAAAAGTGGATAGAAGTAGCAAGATTGATGAGTTGAAGAAGCCTATTCTGACTGTGCTTTTATTAATAGGGGATAATAAACAAAAGAAATCCTTTCTGTTTCTTTCTTCCTGTTTGGATACCTTTCGATGCAACAGAGTAATCTGTGACTTTGTATGGGAACTTACCTATGAAATACCACCCTAGGTGGTCTTCAGCAGGGTTATGTTTTTATTGATTTTGCAGTTTTTTTTATTCAATATAAATCTCACTTTGTGCTATATTTCATCCTTATACTGCCACCAACACCTTACAAAAAAAAATTATTATTCATGAGAGTAGTGGATTGGATTGACAGACTTGTAAGAGCATTGAACAAAATAGCTATTTGCTCCAGCCTTTTACATTCTAAGTCCAGCTATCTCCAAGGTCATCTTTACCTTTCATCTTTCTGAAGTCAATAAAGTACTAATCAAATACAAGTCAGTACAGTCATCTGTTTATCTCTCTCTAAATTTATGGCTTTATCTTATGTAAGAATTTTTTTTTTTTCCAGGCTGGTATCTCTTTTCAAAACCCTGGCACAAGAAAGAAAGTAGTAAGTAAATTCTTTTCTACATTGCATTATAAAGAAGACATTGATAGAACCTAAATGGTCAGCATTTATTGATAATCTTACAATTAATGTTGCCTCTAAAGATTTTTTGAGTCCTCTTAATTAGCAGAACGATTAACAACAAAATATCAATATGAAATATTTTTCCTGAGCTCAATTTAGTTTACCAAACTAACAAAAACTGGTTCTACTTCATTTTCACTAAACTGTTAACTGTAAGAAGAACCTTCTTTGGTGCACAATTTCATCAAAATCTGTCCTATTAGTGGAAAGAGTGATATAAAACAGCTCATCACCATCAAAAATATTAGAAGGCCTTATGCATTGAGTTTCAGTGAGAGAAATCCAAATGGTTTAATTGATATCTCTGTAGTGTCTGAGCAACAGAGAGAATTAAGTCTTGCTGATTTAAAAGGAAATATATAACAAAAAGAAATAAAATGTTAGTGGTGGTGGGATGTGATGATTAATATTGTATGCTTAGTAAAAATAGATTCATTACTTTCAATTAAACATTAGAGAATGACGTGCATATATCTATCTGTCTATCAACCAATGAAGGAGCTTTTATGTGGTAACTCGATTTGCTTGAAAAAAAAACAGCCAAATTGCTTTCAGAACCTTATATATAGGAGGCTTTGTATGAAATTACTCATATCACAGTAAGAAGCTTTGCTAGTGTCAAGGGAAAAATTTAAGAAAATTTTCAAGGATCTAATTTTGTGTAGTCCTATATACATTGAGCTTGAAAGGGGAATTACTAATGAGTCATGGATTGAATACTTTTGTTGAACATAGGTTTGCAGACCAAGAGTTTTAAATAACAACCTTGATCATTACCAGCATCGCCTTACTGGCATGTGAAACACATTTGAGCGAGGTCGTTGCCAGTGCAGGTGGCACGTAAAAAACACCATTTGAGCATGGCCGTTGTCAGTACCGCTTGACTGGCCCTCATACTGGTAGCACGTAAAAGCATCCACTACACTCTCAGTGTGGTTGGTGTAAGGAAGGGCATCTAGCTGTAGGAACTCTGCCAAATCAGATTGGAGCTTGGTACAGCCATCTGGTTCGCCAGTCCTCAGTCATATTGTCCAACCCATGCTAGCATGGAAAGCGGACGTTAAACAATGATGATGATGATGAACCAAAGTATAACTAAGAGCTAACTCAACCAGTTACTGGGTTGGAGTACATAAGAAATGAGAAACCCACCTCTTACACAAGACCACATTGGATTATACAAAGGAGAGAATAGAAAATTTGATATCAAGCAACAATTATTTAACAAATTTTTGTAAACCTTTTAAATTAAATATTAAAGATATTAGTAATAATTTTCTGTGATATTAACTAAGCTCTGTATGAAAAAAAAAACACGCATGCACACACACGCAGATTTATATATAATTTTTTTTCTATCTTTGTTTTAGGTTTATACACTTGTTGGATTAACTGGTTTGGGAGCTGCCACTTATGCTGTAGCTGTAAATCAGGCTGTGTTTGCATCTGGCGCACTGCATCCTCCAAAGTATGCCTGGAGACATCAGGGAATATTTGATGCGTTTGACCATGCGAGGTAAGGTATTGTTTGCTCACAAATTAGCCATGACCATCACATAATTTTGTATATCTAGAGCAACACTGTTTAATGTGTCTTTTTTTTTGTTGTTCAAGCCGGTAGGATTAATGTTAGGATGAGCTGGATGCTATTTCTAATAGATTCACCAACTAGATAGATGCTCTCCTGTATCTCTTCAAACCAACCCCCAAAAACAAACATTAACCTATCAGCTGGATTATTTATGTCTGTGGTTGGTTGGTATATTTATTCTGGTACTCAGTTTAACACCAGCATCTGGCCTTTGGCCCCCAGTTTGAGGATAATCCCTAAGTACTGATTTTCTCCTCCATTTACTCCACCAATTTCAGCAGCTAGCAAAAAGCCATCAGTGTTGCCTTCCCTCCTCAGTTTAAGCCATACAAAATATATATATTTTTCACCCAATTCTGGGTACATTTTCATTGCTTAAAATATCTTCATTTAGGTTTTGTAAAATCGGATATTCATATCATTCAATGCACCTTTTCGTTAAGTGATTGATTTACATTAAAAATCCACCTACTGCACAGAAAATGTGGTTTTCTGTAAACACTCTCCCTCTTTGCATTATCTTTTTTGCATTGCATAGCTGCATTTACAAGTTGTCAAGTTCCCTTATTTTATCATTTACAAGATATCGAGATTTAACATGGTAGGGAATTTACTGTTGTTTTATACACAATGGTTATATTTCCTGTATATATATTTACATACAAATGTAAAACACAACTTACTTGGAGATCCTATGCACCTACAGGTGTGTGTGTGTGTATATATATATATCATCATCATCGTTTAATGTCTGTTTTCCATGCTGGCATGGGTTGGACGGTTTGACTGAGGTCTGGAGAGCCAGCAACTGCACCAGGCTCCAATCTGATCTGGCAATGTTTCTACAGCTGGATGTCCTTCCTAATGCCAACCACTCTGAGAGTGTAGTGGGTGCTTTTTACATGTCACCAGCACAGGAGCCAGTCAGGCGGGCCTGGCAACGATCACGTTCAGATGGTGCTTTTTATGTGCCACTGGCTTGGGAGCCAGTCAGGCAGACCTAGCATCGCCCATATTTGGATGGTGCTTATTACGTGCCACCAGCACAGGAGCCAATCTGGTGGTACTGGCATCGGCCACATTTGGTTGCTGCTTTTTACATGCCACCGGCACAGGAGCCAGCCAGGGACACTGCCCCCAGCTACGATATTGGTTTTACTTGACTCAACAGGTCTTCTCAAGCATATCATATCACCTGATATTCTTAACAGGGTATTCTTAATAGGGCCAGACATGTGTGGCTGCAATCTCACTTTAGTTGCCGGGTCTTCTCAATCACAGCTTATCTCCAAAGGTCCCAGTCTCCTGTCATTGCCTCTGTGAGGCCAAATGTTCGATCTGCTAAATTTTATTTGAATGTTCACAGAGTTAACTCAATGTAGAAGTGATAAAAAATACTTATATAACAATGCTTTTCTCACATAACTTATACAACACAGAATCAGAAAATAAATATTTAGAGATATTTGAACAAATTCTTCTTGATGGCATTTTGGTTTATTGACCACTACTATGCTACTTCATCTCACATAATTTCCACATATGTCCTTCTCTCAGAAACTTATTAAACCTCATCTGTTTCAACGTTAAACCATTGAATCTATCTATCTATATCTTTCTTCTCTACTAGGATGAAAAATATAATTTCACTGATGTCAATTCAGATTTATTTTAGACACAGAATTATCTGAGTATATGTAATATAGTTATAAACATACCAACAAGAAAATGTGGATTGGATTACTACCAAATACCTATTTTGATTTTTTTTTTTTTTTTTTTGTACCTATTTTGATTTTTTTTTGTTTTGTTGTTGTTTTTTGGGGAGGGAGGATTTTTTCAGTTCTAGGAAATATAAATCATATAAAAGTGATATAATTCTAATTATTACTGTTTAATAATCATAAACGAAGCTGCATGGGGATTACTAATTTCAGGTCAAGGGGCAAAAAATTAGAAGCATATTTAACTGATTAAAACAAAGAGATCTATGAAAGAAAATAAATAATAAATAGGAACACATGGATATTAGGATGAAAAATATTATATCAATGATGTATATTCAAGTCACTTTGAATCATTGAGTGTAGTCTCAAGTCTCCCTGTATACATTTTTGTTTTCTCTGACATGTAGAAGTTAAAGTTTGAATTCACACTTAATTTAAAAAGAAAAATGTATTCTCAAATCCATCCTTAAATAGTATAGATTAAATCATTTGGTTTACCTAAGATAGGGCATAAATAAAAGTGTAAAAAAAGTGAAATGCGCAGATAATATTGAACACTTATAAAGATACTTTTATAGTATGTCCTTTTTGTTTTCAATCCACATTTCAGCTCATAAAATTTTGATTTTTACTCTTAACTAATTTTTCATAGTTTTATTATTCAGTATTCGCCGTGGTTACCAGGTTTATAAACAAGTATGTGCAGCATGTCACAGTATGCGGTATTTGTGTTACCGTAATCTCATAGATGTTTCCCATACTGAAGATGAAGCACGAATTGAAGCCGAAGAAGTAAATATCTTCCTAATTATTATATCTGGATTGTCACCAAATAGCCTATGTCAAGCTAATGCACATATCAGTAGACATTTACAATTCCTATCAAAATTAAATCAAAAGTAAGACTTAATAAAACCTCTCTAGATTGTGCTTAAAGAGTGTCCTTATAGTATTTATTAACTTGGTATATTTAAACTCTTTAAGTTAATTCAAATTTGTAAGCATGTGTTAAATCAGTTTTTAATTTTAATTGAAAAAAATTTTTTTCTCGTTTCTAGATCCAGGTGCTTGATGGGCCTGATGATGATGGCAATATGTTTGAACGCCCTGGAAAATTATCAGACAGGTTTCCAAAGCCCTACGCAAATGATGAAGCAGCTAGATCAGCTAACAATGGAGCACTCCCACCTGACTTGTCTTTAATCACTTCAGCTAGGGAAGGTGGAGAGGTACGTTTCTTTTCTCAAATTTGTTTTCCTCCTCTGTTTTCCAATTCTCCATTTTTTATTCCTGTTTTTATTTTTAATAGTATTTTCAGAAGATAAGAAATTATATGCCTGTCAGTGTAAGAATTTCAGTGTTGAAGACAAGCTGACACTCATTTACTAGGTGTTTTGATGTGTACCAGTATCATCATCATCATCGTTTAAAGTCCGTTTTCCGCACTAGCATGGGTTGGACGGTTCGACCGGGGTCTGGGAAGCCAGGGGCTGCACCAGGCTCCAGTCTGATCTGGCAGTGTTTCTACAGCTGGATGCCCTTCCTAACGCCAACCACTCCGCGAGTGTAGTGGTGCTTTTTACGTGCCACCGGCACAGTTGCCAGGGGGGTCTGGCATCAGCCATGATCGGTTGGTGCTTTTAACGTGCCACCGGCTCGGAAGCCAGTCAAGGCGGCGCTGGCATCGGCCACGTTCGTGCATTGACTGACTAGAGCATGTATAGTGAAGCTCATAAATTTTGATAGATTTGTATTGTAAGAATGGAAACAATTATTATTTAGCTTTGTAATTCCATTAAAATTATACTTTCAAACATTTTATTATAATGTATTATTTAAAAATTTAGTAAAATATGACTAGTAACTATATTGATTGAACTACAAGTTGTCTTTATATCGTTTTAGGACTTATTTTGTTCTCACAAACTTTTTTAATTTAGTAGTTAGCTGTTCTTCCTGCTATCTGGCTTTCTCTTTATATATTGTGAGTAAAAAGTAGGTAAAGTTACCTTCTTGAATCCTGCCAACTCATAATTGTTGGTTTCCATGATGTATAAATTCCTCGCCTGGACTAGATGCCAGTCCATTGCAGGATTACTCATTTTTACCAGCTGAGTGGACTGGATCAACATGAAATGAAGTGTTTTGCTCAAGTACACAATGTGTGACCTGGTCTAGGATTCAAAACCACAATCTTGTGATCATGAGTCCAACACCCTAACCACTAAGCCACATTCCTCCACGTATATTGTGAGTTTTTCCTATTAGCTACCCACTTAGAATTTCAAAATGACTATGTTCGTAAACTGTCATCTGTTTCATCGACCTACTGTTTGACATAGATTCAGTTCAAAGATTTTGCTTCTCTAAAGCATGTGCATTTTTAGATATAGTTTCCTATCATATTAGAGTAACCTAGGAAGGTTACATAGGTCTGGTTTACATTCTTTTCTCCTGGTAGACAGTGACATGAACAAGTGATATTTCTATAACCAGGATTTCAAACTAGATAACAGTTTAGATTCTTTGAGAATTTACTTCTGCATTGCTTGTTGACAGAAATCAGAATTACCAATGATATTTGGTTGTAAAATAACGAAGCTACTTCCTTTCTATTTACACAGATGATGTAACATCTTACTATAAAATAAAAATTTAATTTCTTTACATTTTAGGATTACATCTTCTCTATTTTGACTGGTTATTGTGATCCTCCTGCCGGTGTTAATCTCCAGGAAGGCACACACTACAATCCTTATTTTGCTGGAGGTGCAATTGGTATGGCACAAGCTTTATACAATGAAATCATTGAATATGAAGACGGTAAGTAAATTCTGTTATCGCTGCAAAGTGTGTTTATTATTTTAATGTCATTTTTCTATGTTATAAAAGATGAATATTATTTTTGAGAAACATTATCAGCTGATCCTGATTTTACAATCAATATTTTTTAGAGACACAAAATCCATGTTTGTTCTCTGACTCACAATTGTTAAATTCACTTGGCTAATAAGTCATCTTCTCATCTTTCTGCACTCAGTTGTGTAGAAAGTAACCACCAAATGGAGACAAAGTAGAAAAGAGAAGGCATTTTAGCCTTGCAGCTTCTTTGGTGTGGATGAAGACAGTGTAAGGTAGAGAGGATTCTCGATTCTTGCTGAAAAGAAAGTAACCTCTCTAGTACTGGTGCCATAGATAAAATGCTCTCAATATTCTCTGTAAAGTGGTTAGTGATAGGAAAGGCATCCAACCTTTAGAAACTATACCATACAATTGAAATGTTATCCTGGCCCATATACAGGGGCAGTAACTCTTAAGAATTGTTTTGGATCATGATACATTCCATGACATCATAGGAAAGATGTAAAATGATGGCGAAATACCTTATTCATTCTAAACATATAGCTTGTTTTGTTCTGATACTCATCAAGATATTTTACTCTATTTACCTCTGTATAATTCAATTTTTAAATAAATGAGTGTCTGTTTCAATCCAGAAATCTCTGCAAGTGTCTAAATCTTAATACCCATCTAACTTAGTTTTTCATTCTTTTGTGTATTATTAAAACCTACCAATCTAAGGTAGTGGATTGGTGAAGCTGTAAGAACATCAAACTGGATGCCTTGCAGAATTTTACTTCAAATCCTGCGATGGCCGACTTTGGTGGTCTTAACCCATCATACAGTTTAGCACCACTACCTGGCACCTTAGGTGTCTTTAGTAGGGTCCACTCTGTTGTGTGCATTAGAGCCAGTCTTCTCGCTTCCAACAGTTTCAGAGGCCCTATAACATATCATGGGCAATGCTTTCCCTCCTGACTGAAATATTAAAAAATATAAATAAAATTGTTAAACTAGATGCCAAATGTCTGCACTGATTTAACTGAGTTGATGGTACAGCTTTATAAAAATCTCCTAAATTCATATTTTGCCCAATACTACATTAACTCATATCGTTCACCATCTCCTGCATGGATAGTCAGAGAGGTAAAAAGGACACAGTGGGTTTGTCATGATGGTTGTACATTCTACAACATAATTGCTGTTTTAAAAAAAGAACCACTATATGTAATATTTATATTTGTAGGAACACCAGCTACACAAAGCCAGTTGGCTATGGATGTGACTACTTTCTTAAAATGGGCTGCAGAGCCAGAGCACGATACTCGTAAAAAGATGGCTATGAAGGTAAGATTATTGTTGTTGTTGCCCTTCTTGACAATGTCTTGGCTTTTTTTCTCTAATGCATTAAATTTTTCATGTATGAAATCAGAATAATATTTCAAAATGTTTTGGAAATATGATGAAGTGCAAAGCATTTGTTACATAGAATCAAAATAGTAAAGTGTTTATGCTGATATTCTTGTCTATGTTAATCCATAATTTGTCTCTAAAACAATAAGACTGTTTGTCAATTAATTTAAAACAAATATAAAGAAAATCTCACTTTTAGTTTTGAGGTTGACTGAAACTGGCCATCACATCTACTAAAGACTTTTTTTTATGTTTTATCATTCTTTGCAAAGTAAACTCATACTTAATGTAACAAAGAAACTGAATAACAAAGAATGAGCTGCAGTTCATTCCTTCTATCTCATACAGAAACTAACTCTTGTAACATGTTCCTCCCTCCAATGCTGTTTATTTTTTAATTAACCTTGTGGGGAAGGAGCCAACCTTCTTTTATAGTAGTAGTATCTGTGCTAACCTTATATGATCAGATTTTTTGTCTATACAGAGCTTGGCACAATCTTCTGGTTAGTCAGTTCCTGTTAAACATCCAGCCCATGCCAGCATGGAGAAACAGGTGTTAAGCAATGATAATGATGTCAGAAAGAGGAAAAGACTTTGTTAAAAAATGTGGTGTTTAGCAAGAAAGAGTAATAATTGATATAATTCTCTTCTTTATCTTTTTCAGGCTGCTGTTATATTTGGCCTTCTGATTTCTGTGAGTTTCTATTATAAACGACATAAGTGGTCTGTGTTGAAGAGCCGAAAAATTGCTTTCAAACCTCGGTAATAATTGTCTGTTTTAGTTCAATGAAGACTTTATCTGTACGGGTAACTGCATTTGGAGATCTCTCCAATCTATGTTACTTGTTTAGTTAACAAAAAAGAAACTGATAATAAAAAAAATCAAGTTGGTTGGACTTTAACCTACCATGCATACTTCATGTCAGTTTAGTTTACAGAAAATAAAAACGTCTGCCACAAATTTTGTTTTTGTTTATTTATTTGTAATACAAAGGAAATTAAATTTATATCAGACTTTTCAAATCAGAATTGATAATCTTTTATCAGAAATCTTGGGATTGAAAGTATTTTGAGTTTTTTGAATGTTTGAATATTTGTATCTATAAAATGTGTTAGCTTAAGAATGAGATCCAAGTCTAAACATGTTATCCATTACCATTTCTAAATACAGCATGTATGTGTGTGTGTGTGTATTGAAAAGGTAGTTTTATAAATTTGGTTTTATCTTTTACTTGTTTTAATCATTGGACTGCAACCATACTAAAGCACCATGAAGGGTTTTAGTCTAACAAATTGACTGCCAGCACTTTTTTTATGAGTAGTACTTATTCTATCAACATGCTATGCTATAGAGTAGTAGATAAAGATGTTGGTTAATGCAATGCAGTCACCTAAAGGTTCTAAGTTCAATCCCAGGCAAGGCAGTAAGGTAATTCACAAATCAACTGAAGCAAAAAATGTTATGAAATGCAAAGAGTGGAATGAGAATAGTGTGCTCATGTAAAGGGTTAACTTTGAAATTCCAATACAAATAAGGTTAACACAAGACACTGAAGAAGGCTGGAGTGTACAACAGCCAAAATGTGAAAGCAACACTCAAGATGAGTACACCCATCTAACTAATATAAACAATACAGTAATCCCATGGCATATCATGGTTTATTATTTAAGCTTACGTCAATTTCTCTGATGTTTTGCTTTTATAATAAAATAATTATATAGAAATTATGAAAATAATTTTTAAAATATACAGTACAGTACTGTTTTTACTTCGTGGATTTTCACCTATCGTAGAGGGTTTTGGAACATAACACATGTGATAGTCGAGGAATTACTGTATACATAATATCAATTCCTCATCTCAGAAATATAGATTTGTATAAATCAACACTAGTTGTCATACAATGGGCTTCCATACAGTTCCCATTTACCAAATTCATAAGGAATTGGTTGGTCCAGAGCTATAGTAAAAGACACTTGTCTAAGGTACCCCCTGTTTTGTACAACATATAACAGCTTCACTTTGGGAACATTTAGCTTTCCATCAAAACAAGTCTACCTACGTTACACTCACTTCAGTTTTATCAACTACTTACAACACTTTACACTTGCATTTTATGCCCAACTATAACATCACCACACACACACACACACACTTTTTTTAAACTTTTTCAAATAAGCAGTGGCAGACACCCATAAAATTATTAACCATCTTACAAACAATAACTCTGAGCACCTTTTCAAATTCCACCCATCTAACACCCGTGGACATATTTACAAAGTCAGAAAACAGCACAGCTCCCATGACTTTCAGAAACATTTTTTCATGCTGAGAGTTGCTGAAGCATGGAACAAACTGCCGGCATCAGTTATTAGTTGTCGGAGCACTGCATCCTTCAAAACTTCCATGCTTTTTGAGATTCGCCAACACTACACCTGATTTTCTCCCCTCCGTACACACACAAGCATGTATCTGACTCATACATTGTTCGCTTTCCAGACATTCGTACATTACTGCATACACTTTATACGCACTTTCTGACAAGTTGTGGTGCACCTGAGCACTATACAATAATTTCATTATTATTATTATTATTGAATGAAGTCTCCTTTCTTGTTTTTGAAATAACATTTTTATATTTATAAGATTGAAATGAATAGAGAAATAACACTTTAAAAATTTGTGAAATCATAAAAATTTTATGAAACATATTTTCCAATGTTTGATATTAGTTCACAAAAGTTAAAAAGATGCAGTTGCTCAGTCGACAAAAACAAATAGTAAAGATCAAGTCACCCCCTCCCACTATTTTTCTTAAATATTTATAAGAAAGATGGACACTATTAGATTAGTGACTTAATGAAGAGTTTTCCATTAGTTTACAAACAAATTATATCAATTATAATAGTTTTGAACAAATGAAGACAACATTGTGAAAGCAATTATAATTTTAAAGAAATTAATATTGTTCATGTATAGCTAGGAGTATTTGTGGCCAAATGCTCAACCACCAACAGATTCACATGTAATTTACACCAAATTTACTTTCACATTATGGAACAACAAATCCATCTGTAAACTACTTTAGGAAAGTGAATGAAATATCATACTGCAAGATTGCTGAAACAAGTGTCAAACTCAACGACTAAAAATTCTTTAAAAAAACAATTAAGTGGAAGTAAAATTCCAAGCACTTTATGGAATTTTCCATTTGTTGAGATCATCCACTTCCTGAAAAATTCAGATTTCAGAGGTTTTTAGATAAAGAATTATCAACTGTATTAGTTTTCACTTAATTTTATCTCACTTCTATGATATTTCTTTCAGGTAAGACTGATGAATTACTTCAGCTAAATGGCTAAAATGTTGACTTTTCAATTATCACTCAACATTCATCTCTGATATGTGAATCAACCTCAGTATTTAGTTAGTATTTATTCTTTCAGTGCCAGATAAAATGAAAGCAAACTAGGCCCTCAGAGGATTCAAACTCAGAATGTCATCATCATCATTGTTTAACATCTGTTTTCCATGCTGGCATGAGTTGGACAGTTTGACTGGAGACTGGCAAGCCAGGAGGCTGCACCAGGCTCGAATATGATCTGGCAAGGTTTCTACAGCTGGATGCCCTTCCTAATGCCAACTACTCCGAGAGTGTAGTGGGTGCTTTTTATGTACCACCAGCATAGGAGCCAGTCAGGCAGCACTGGCATCAGCCCATTCGAATGGTGCTTTTCATATTCTACCAGCACAGGAGCCAGTTGGGGCTGGCATCGACCATGTTCGGATGGTGCTTTTTGTATACCACCTGCATGGGTAGCCAGTCAGGCAGCACTGGCAAAAACAACCTACACATGAATAGTGCTTATTGTGTTCCACCAGCACGGGAGCTAGTCAGGTGACACTGGCATTGGCCACAACTACAATTTCCATTTTGGTATAATTGTGATTTTGATTTTTTATTTTACTTGACTCAATAGGTTTTCTCAAGCATGGTGTGTTGCCCAATGATTCAAAGGTACTTTTTAAATGGGCTGATTATGTAATACTGGTAAAGGCTACAGCTGTGATCTCACTTTACTTGCCAGGTCTTCTCAATCACAGCATACCTCCAGAGGTTTCGGTCTTCTCATTCCCTCTGTGAGGCCCAACATTCAAAGGTTATGCTTCACCACCTCATCCCATGTCTTCCTGGGTCTCCTTCCACTGTTAGGGAGTGACACTTCACACAGCTCTCCTCATCCATATGCAGAACATGACCATACAGCACAGCCGTCTCTCTTGCGCACCACATCTGATGCTTCCTATCTCCAACATTTCTCTCAGGGCGCTTATGCTCTGTCGTGTGTGCACACTGACATTACACATCCACCAGATCACACTAGCTTCATTTCTTTCAAGCCTACGTATGTCCTCAACAGTCATGGCCCATGTTTCACTGCCGTGTAGCATGGCAGTATGCACACATGCATCATACAGTCTACCTTTCACTCTGAGCGAGAGGCCCTTTGTCACCAGCAGAGGTAGGAGCTTTCTGAACTTTGCCTAGGCTATTCTTATTCTAGTAGCAACGCTCTCAGAGCATCCACCCCCACTACAGACTTGGTCATCTAGGTAGTAGAAGCTATCAACTATATCTAGTTTCTCCCTCTGGCATGTGATGGAATCTGTTTTCTGAGCATCTTCAGTGTTTATTGCACCTGTGCATCTGCCGCACACAAAAGCTCTCATTCCAGTTAGCCTTCCTTTGATGTTGTTGCACCTCTCATGTGTCCATAGCTTACACTGGGTACATTTTATGGTGTTCCTACCTACACCTTTTCTACAGATTGAACAGGGTCATTTACCTGATTTGTTTGCCTTCCTACTTACTTGGACTTTGGTTATTGCAATATTGTCTCTATAGCCCTTCGATTCTAAACCTTGTTTTCACCTGAGGAGGACACATCTTCACTGATAGATACAACTAAACCAGACATTCAGTATCCCACCTGCAAGTGATCAATGCTAGATGGGTCAAAACAATTGCAGTGATCAATAAAGATTCTCATATTTCCCATCTCTCTCATTAATCGATTACCTAATGAACACTGAGCCAGTGAATGTACTTTACTACCTGGTGCAGTCTTCTGCCCGACCAGCTCCTGTCAAACCACCCAACAATTGCCAGCATAGAAGGTAGATGTTGAGGATGATGATGATATATATTCATATACCATCATGTATATACAGACACACACACACCACAGAAATGGTCTTTTCTTTGAAAGCCACTGACAATTACTGCTACATTTTCTTTTCTTTCTCCCATCAATGAGAGAAATTCCATTTTAGAATTTTTTGCATATTGCATTTGTTACTTCATGCCTTTGACTCATTTGAATTACTCCCCTTGGCTCATTTTATTTATTGTATAAACTCAAATAAACCAAATTTTGTTTTATGTTTTTTGCATGACCTTTAAGCTTATATATTCACCAAACATGCTAATTTAATGATAACGTGTTTGTGTTGCTTATTAAATAATATAATCATTTAGATGAATTGGCAATTTGTAGTTGTAGGCTAAAATTTGTAATAGTATTTTGACTTGTTCTTTTAATAGTAGTTTGACTCCTGCAATTAATCTCCAATAAAAGGAAGTTATTACAATATTATTCAGATGAATTCTAATGTTATATTTTTCATATAACATGAAAAGTTTGAAAACTTGAATGTTACATATTTTATAACATAGAAAATCTCCTCAGGCACAGAAAGGTGGATAATTTTTTTGTTAAGTCATACAGAAAGTTCATGCAATATCAGAATATGTGACCTTATGTTAATAGTTATTATTTTCAAAGGCCCAGTTTTTAACCTGAATACTGAAGGTAACCAACAAATATACGAGTGTTGGTAGAAACAAAGAACTAATTTTAAAATGTAATAAAATGACACATCTTAGAAATTAGACTTATAATTTTAATTTAAACTTTTTTTTTTATGAAATACAAAGGACCCTTTTCTGCACTGTACAACTTCCAAATTATCTCAGCTCTCAATTTATATCTGGTCCTTCTAGTAAGGTACCAGGAGGTGTCAAATTAGTATTGAGGAATACTACTAATCACATCTGAACTCTGCAGTATGAAGTAAACATTTTTTGCTTGCTATGTTCTTAAAACTGCATACACACAAAACTCATTCCAAACATTCCTCTATCCCACCAATCACAGTTGCAAAAAAAAAAGAAAAAACGAAAACTTTTGATTGCTCCAATTCAGCCAGGTCAATGTTGCAGATTGTATCCTTTCCATCACTTCAGAACTTGCGAAACTCTTTAATCATTCTTTACAGAGATCTACCCCAGTCATTGTAAATCTTCTCCACTGTGTCACATCTCCAAGGAGAGCAACTCCTCCTCCCCTGACAATTACCATATAGTTACTCTCAGCTCCAACATCTCAAAGGTAGTAGAAAAAGTTAAGAATCATCTTGAGGGTTTCTCCTTCTTGTGGTCTAAAACTGCTCTCCTCTGTCTCTAAACAGAGAGTCGACGTTAAAAAATAATACTTCAGTAGCATGAAGACATTCTAAGCAAGAAAAGTTTGCTGAAAATGATATAATTGCTCCTGCCATCAGCAAAGCTTTTGACTGTGTCTTGAATGTGAACTTCTAAGCTGCTTACTTATGGGCTCCATCTATTTCTCATTCTTAGATCAGAAGCTTCTCCAATCCACATTCTGCCAATCCTGGTATTCTGCAAGGTCTGGTTGTATCTTCCTTTTGTATATTAACACTTTATTTGCTCTTTTCTCTCAAAAATACATTCTTACGCAGATGAATCCCTCTTCTCTCCTTCTCAACCACTTTATACACAGTTGACATCTAAACATATATCACTAGAAGTGAATCTCAAAGACTCGGATTCCTCTTCCAGGGCTATGGAAGTTGAAGATCCACATCATAGGACTTCTCATGTATGTTGGTCAGTGTTGATACTATGTACAGAGATATCCTAGACTGCATCCAAAAGTAAGCTCTCTTGATTGCTTGGCAAAGAATCAACAATCACTGGTTCATATATGTGCTGCTTCTTGGTCTCCTTTATCATTACTACAACCATCATTGCTCCTCTGAATGAACTAGTTGCAAACCCTTTCCATTTAATACACCTGTTTCTTCTTTTTATATACATGGTGTGTCTCATTAACCAAACCTTATCTTCTTCGCTTTTCATGCAGATACCAGTGTAGGAAGGCCTTTAAAAGTCATGAGCACTGAAATAGGAATGTAGATAGCTTTCTTCTAAATGTAGTTAAGGGTGTTGGTGATTTTATGCTGTGCTATTTCCTCTGGTGAATCACAGTTGTTGGTATTGTATATTTGATTCTTGAGAGAAAATCTAAGTGCCTACATGCATTTTGGCCTTACAATATAATGTATCTTTGTAATGAATATACATAGTTAAAGCTGTTACTATTAGCTGTGGATTTAGTGTTGGACTAAAAATATAGGGTTGGAGGTTTGCGTCAGCTACATCATTAGAAATTAAATTAGCAGTGACTGATAAATCAGTGGCAACATTTGATTTAATGTTGTAGATAGTGAAATATCTCATTCACTTAGTGTATAGCTCAGAAGAAAGCTTTAGCTCTTTATAACTTGGTCTGAGTCTATGAAAAGAGTTTGGTTTGATTTTCATGTCATTGTTTGACAGAAGCTACATACTGAGTTTTGCTATAGATTTCTAAAGCTAGTGGCAATTTGGAGAAAATTTATTTTTCTATTTTTTCCATTTGAACTATTGATGCTGCTGAAGGAAAATATTTGTAAATTATGGTTGATGAAGAATGTTTCCTTCATGTTGTAGATGTTAGGAGTGAAGAAATGGCAGTACTTAGGAGCGTCAGAAGAGTCCCTTTTTATGACAAGTCATACAGTTGTATTGTAATTTTAAGATTTTAGATAGATGTTATGTACTAAGGAAAGTTTTTTAACAAATTAGGTAACTGAAACTTGTGCACTACCAAGATATCCTTTTCTAAGAGGTGAGGTGCAATTTGAGCAAAATTTGGTTGCTATTTCCAGTAGATTGAAGACCATTTGCAGTGCAGGTTCCCCTCATTGGTCTATAAATTTCTTAGTATTCCTTACAAATGTATACTGGAAAGATTTCCTGGCTTTCTTCCAAATATAAATAAACTTTAAATTTTGTAACGAAGGGAAAACATAAGTTAATCTTTTCTTCTAGAGGCACTAGCCAAAGTAATTATGTGAAATAGTACAAGCAATTATTGAAAGTAGGTCATACAAATGACTTACTGGGAACTCACATTCTATCTTCATCAACAACCCACTTTTAAAAATAGAACATATACATGGAAACTGCTCTTACTCTGTCTCATGTTTTCTTTAAATTGATGTTTATTTGAGAATACTGGTCGACTGAGAATTCTGGAAGGCTGCCAGAAAACAAGGAGTGTTCATTCAAACAGTTCACTCGAGAATTGAGTCTAGGGAGTGTATCTGTTTCGGGGCTGTCAAATCAATTAAATAAAAAAAGAAGTAGCCCCATATTTTCAAAAGGAAGACCATGTTGGAAACTAACCCCAAACAAACAATTTGAAAGTAAATTTTTTAAAATTATTTCCCACATGCCCCACCATATATGAAAACTCTTTTACTTTTTTAGAAAGTTCTTTTGGATTTCCATATATTAAACAGTGGAAATTACAAATTTTTAAAAAATTCACAAATTCGATTTTTCAAACCCATCTTCCCTCCCACATTTTCTGTTCCTCTATCCCTTTTCTTTCCCATATATTTGCCTTGTACTTTCCAAATGGGGAAGCCATGTATTTACTTTTTCAGCAAAACACTTTCTTCTGTTCCTCTATTATACTTTTATATCCTTCAATACTGTACCCTACAGTTGAGGGGATCTTGCTTTGAAAGTACTTGATGACCTCACTAGTTTTGGGGCAATAAGAAAAGCACCCAGTACTCTGTGAAGAGGTTGGCATTAGAAAGAAACTATCCCAAAGCAGATACTGAGCTTAGAGCAGCCCCCAGGCTCATCAGTTCATATCAAACCATTCAACCCATACCAGCACAAAAAAAAAAATGTTAAATGACAATGATGTTGATGATGATAGCCTGCTAGTCAATTCTAATTTTCTTTGTTGATAATTAAACATGATATTCAATAGGATTTTTACCTTTAAAATTTAAAACTTCAAGACATCAAGAATTCAATTCTTCTCTTCCCTAATTTCTTCTTCATTTAGATGTAGATGCTTGAAGCATGTAGCTTTACTAGGAGTTTAAATATCAGCAACAAATGTTGTTTGAGTTTTATTTTTAGTCTTAAAATTGATAAAAATAGATCCGATCCAGTGTAATTTTGGAGGAGGTTACCTTTGAAAACACTCTTTCAACTATATTATCATTTTCACAGCACACTAAATAATTAATGCATCTTCTTACAAACTTGACAATCTAGAAACACCAGCTGCATCTTTTAGTGTTCCTAACCCATCAAAAGGAATTCCTTCAGGAAATATACTTTTCCAAACAAGTATAAACAGTCTTTGTAGTGTTTGTTGTTGGGAATCTTTTTTAATGAAATTTTGCTGGATGAATGGCTAGAGAACTCATATCTAAAGTAAATTTTCTTCATGTAAGGGGTACTGTTGTAGTAGTATGGGGGCATGTGCTGTAACAGCATGTCACTGCATCCACCATTTGTTGGCAGTTCCCTATTCTTAGCAGAGGAACCTTTGCACCACTCCTGTGACAACCCTCTGACTCAGGGATCTGCTTGTGTGGTACTGTGATTCAGTTTCCTTTTATTTCAAGAATCATATATTGTATATTTAAATTTCTTGTAATGCAAAACTTCACACTTCAGCTCAGATGCTATAGTGATCGAACATTCGTTTTTGGAAAAGCAAATTAATGTTTTCCTCATCTGGCACCTGTGTCGGTGGCACATAAAAACACCATCCGAAGACCCGGCAAGACTAGTCAGGCCATAACCTGTGGCCCCTACCTGGGACGTAGTCAGTCCACCTGTGCATACCTTCCTTCTTGTGACACTTGTGAAGACCTGTTGAGGCAAGTGAAAATCAAAACAAATCAAAATAGATGAACATCAATGGAATTTGTATCTTTGTGGTACCAGTGCCGGTGGCACGTGGCACACAAGAAACCATCCGAACGTGGCCGTAGCCAGTACCGCATCGACTGGCCTCCGTGCTGTGGGCACGTAACAAACACCATCCGATCGTGGCCGTTCGCCAGCCTCATCTGGCACCTGTGTCGGTGGCACATAAAAACACCATCCGAGCGTGGCCGTCTGCCAGCCTCGTCTGGCACCTGTGTCGGTGGCACATAAAAAACACCATCCGAGCGTGGCCGTTTGCCAGCCTCGTCTGGCACCTGTGTCAGTGGCACATAAAATCACCCACTACACTCTCGGAGTGGTTGGCATTAGGAAGGGCATCCAGCTGTAGAAACACTGCCAGATCTGACTGGACTGGTGCAGCTTTCGGGCTCCCCAGACCCCAGTTGAACCGTCCAACCCATGCTAGCATGGAAAGCGGACGTTAAATGATGATGATGATGATGATGATGAAATTCACTGAACTCAGACCTCATAAAAATTAGGAGATGTACCATATGGGGAGTGTGAGGGAGATATTTAGAGATAGCAAGTGATGTTGAGAGGAACTGGAGGAGCCTGCAATGAGTGGGGTGGCAGAGATGGTTGCGGGTAAGTTTTGCCAGAAGACAAAATTATGTGCATATGTGTGTGTGTGTGTGATGGGAAGGGGAAGGTTATAACCATGAAAGACATGCCTATATGTATGGATGGCCACAATTTCACTTAGCTTTACATGTCTTCTCAAACCTTTTTCAAGAATGCTTATTGATAAAAAAAATGGTAAACTTCCTACATTACTTTAGAATTTTTTAGGATTGATGCAATATTTCAGTAGTTTTACTTATGCTATTAAGATAAATGTAGACAGCCATTAACAATGATGTTCTCCAACACCTTAAATATCTCTTTTTCTCACCCACTCTTCAATAGCTAATAATATGACTTCCATAGATCCAGATTCACAAGTGGGCTCTTACTTGAAGGAAGTTTGGTAAAAGCAATATTGTTGCCCAAGGCTTTAGCAAAGCTTTCAATCATGTTTGGTATGCAATTCTCCAATCAAAACTTCCTGCCTATAAACTCCACTCATCTTTCATCCTTTGGACCTGTCAGATTGCATCATTGAAGCATGTTGACTGAGCTTCTTCTGTCCTGCCCACAATCAACTCTAGTGTACTCCAGGGTTCAGTTTTGTCCCCCATGCTTTCTATACATCAATGGTGACACTATTCTTGCCTTCTGGCAGGAGTGTGAGAGTCATCTGCTGAGCTTTGAGCCCTTCTGGTAGACAAGCAAGTTTTCATACAAAATGTGACTGAAGGACAGACATTAACAGTCTTTAAATGCTCCTCAACACTCAAACAACTTGTATCTACTGCTAGACACCATCATCTAGTCCTTTTTTGTAAGGAATGTTTCACTGAAGGCTACCATGTCCGCCTTGTAAAGAAACAGTTCTCTTGTAATCAGTGCAGTTCTATTCATTTCAGTGTTGTCAAAAATGGATACCTACATTGCAGGTACCTAGTGTGAGTACCATCTCCTGTCTTCTCTGTTTTTTAACAGTTGAAGTAGGATCCAGGCTAGTTGCAGTTTGCCAGCGAGATTTAAATAAACCAAGATGTTTAAAGCAAGCAGATAATTTGTGGAATTACAGATGAATGTTGGGTCCAAGTGGGAGCCATGGTGGAGTAGGTGTCCTGAAATGGACTTGGCGGGCTTCCTACCAAAGCTATTATTCCACCATATACATAGAAATAGAGGGAATGTGGAGATACTACTGATTATGAATATCACTCTTAGCAGGCGCTGTCTCAGGAATTTTTCAAAGAGAGGGCACAAGGTCGGAAGTGAATACAATTCCAGGAGAAAAGGGTGTAATTATTTAGAAGGATGCACTTCTTTTCTTGAGGCATATGCCCCTCAACACCCACTCTCACACCTTGGGTCCGTCTCTGCTGTCAACTTCGCAGAGGAGGTCTAATAAGACCAAAATATGTTCATATGGCAATAACATATGACAAGCGAATGCTTTTATGGAAACCTGTCGAAATCTAGCGAGATCAGGCAAAGACGGCAGCGACAAACCGGTCACTGTGTACCTGGAATATATCCAGGATCTAGAGGCAGTGATGTTGGACCGAGAGGTGTGACGGATGAACTTTGTTGCTGCAGCCCGAGTTGGAACAAGACCATAGAGCGAGATATGTCCATTGCTAAAGTGAAAGTTAATTCTTGTTCCGATTATACCCATTATTTCGAACCGCACATGGATAAAAAATATTATATAAGAGGATTACGTGGGATGGGAATACATTTGGTAGGTAGAATCGTAACTAAATACTAGACACTTGGCATTCTGAATTCAAATCTTGTCGATGTGAACTCTACCCTTTTATACTTCCAGGACCAATAAAATAAAATATTAGTCAAGTATCGGGTTCCTAATTATCATTCTAGGTAAGAATGGAATTAGTGAAGACCCCGTTAGAAAAGTACCCGGACCGAAACTATTCAGTGCTTCGCATGCTGTCACCAAATACGCATGCGTAGACTTGTTTGTTGTTGAGATTCAAAATTTAAGCGTGCTACGGCATGTTGTCTTTCGGTTTTAATAACATTCCAAGCTTTCTCTCCTTTTATATGTCCGTAAGTCTGACCTTTTATCGTTATTCTTTACTTGATTATCAAAAATGAAGATTTGGGTGTGTAAATTATAACCCAAAATATATGTATGTAATTGTTGCGTAAATTGTTTGTTTGATGGACTGAATTGAATGTTAGTCCTTCGTCTGTATATATAAGAAATATATTTAGACGAAATAGTTTAAAACTGCAGTACGTTTTTGCTGCGAAACCTACTGCTTGATTGCATCCTCTCAACACTTTAAGTTGCTGTCAGCCACACCCGGTTAATGTTTCTCTAGACACTTGCCGTATTGTACATACTTCCATCGGGTTATTTGTTGTATGAGTGCGGTGTACAAACCCTTCAAAATTGTTGCCATAGAAGGTATATATTTATTGCTGTAGTGAACCGGTGGATATATTTTTAAATTGAAATAATTTTCTTTTAAGTTAACCTTAGTTGTGACCATATCCTAACTGAAGTAGCTACAACCGAGCATCGAACCGTGTCGCAGATTTGGTTTTACAGACACATCTGTCATTGCTATAAGCAAACATAACACATACACACACACATACTTATATATATATATATATATATATATATATATATATATATATATATATATATATATATATATATATATATATATACATACATACATACACATATATATACATACACATACTTTATAGGTGTCTCAATAAACATTAATTCAAATGAAACTCAGAATCTTTTTTTAGGAATTTTTTTCTGATTTTCATGAACAAAAAAATTAAAATTGATTTTTAAATGGTATTTTCAAATATTTATTGCGTCCAGAACTTTTCAGTTGATATTCTTAAGAAATATTCGTTGACTTAAGACATTAATCCAACTTTTTTCACCTTAAGCTTTTTTCTGTGATAGTGATGATAATATTTACATTATCACAGACGTCACATAACTCATTTTCGTGATGCAATAGAAGTGATGAGCCGTTATGTCATAGAAGTTGAAATGTGAAAAACGGTCAGTTTATTGATTCTTCAATCACATTTTAGTGTTTTGGTGATAATTTTAGTTTGAGTTACAGTATTTTATATCCATTTAGACATTTTATTTTGTCTTTGTGCAAGAAATTTAAATTTTCCAATAAATCTATAAACAATCTGATTTATGATTGTTGCGGGCGTTTTGCATTGCCTGTTTTTTTTAAAGATGTATTTACCAATCATAGAACCGGCAATATGATATCATTATAATAATTAAGTTGATGGCCACCTTACAATATTCATATCTGGCGCCTACCTTCTGAGTTAAAATCCTGTTAAAGTCAACTTTTTCGATAAAATATATGCCCATTTTGTGTTTATTTTGATTTAATAGACGATGCCATTGCTTTATATATGTAGTCTTTTCCCAAGACTAACAGGCTTTTGAAGGTCCTTCCAGACTGAAAAGCGATGCAGTTGACTTTCAGTTGGAATTTCTGTAATTCAACTCTTGTATAAAAAAGAAAGAAAAAACCCCTCTTACTTGGCCGTTCAATATTTAATGTTTTAAATAAGAATCATTAAGTATTGAGATGGCTAGAGTTGAAATGTTTTGGGTTTAGATCGCTCTAATTTTTGTCTTCCACTCATTAACGAGGATCTCTTCAGACTAGTGCACAGTCTTAACATAGGTAGGGCCATATTTTAATGACTGTTTCCTTTCTTCGGAGCCAGAAGATAATTCAGCCCCCAACAGTAAATTGACGCAATAAAGCTCGGGTGACACCCACCATGGAGTACTGCATTCATATCTGGGATGGTGCTGCTACTCACACAGATATCTTAGACTGCACCCAGAAAAAGGTCACTCAGCTGATTGGTATGAAGTCACAGGTATGCTGCAGCATTTGGCACTCCTCTCTCTCTGCCTTTTCTGTCACTACTGTAATGGCCTTTGTCTGGACTTGTTCCACCCCAACTCAAGCACTCCAAACCCAATGTCTCCCTTCTTCTTTGTTCAACTGCTCCCCACCCCACTCGAACAAACTCCACATTAATCACTAGCCCCTTGTGCTTCCTTCTTAGATTATTCCTCTGGAATTCCTTCCCTGCTTCTGTAGGTTTTGACTTACAAAGATTCAAGAGGAACATTAATGGCATTGATCTCCCTGGTCTTGGAGCACCTGCAAAGACTTGGGCACTGCCTCTTCCTCCAGATCCAGTAAGTGAAAGAGAAAAAAAATATCACAACAGCAACATACATAGAGTGCTAGTTCTTGAGTAATTCAACTCTGGAATAATGGGGAAATCTGTGTAGAGTCCTGTAAATGGAACACTGTAGACATCACAAGAGATTTTTACCTCAAGTGGGTTGCAATGAAGGTGTATGTAGATTAATAATCCAAAGGAATAAATAGCATTGCAATTGTAGTGGAAGAGGAAGATTGAAGGAACAGCATGTCTGTATGTGAGAAGTTGTAGACAGTTGTTGGGTGAATCTTTGTGAATCAGCCAAATTGCCTTTATAGTAGTCTGTAATGTGTTGCAGTACTTTCCTGTATTTTCCTAAATATGTGAGCATATCCAATGATTTGTAAAGTGTCAGCATTCAGGCCAAGCCTAGGAGAAAGCATATTAACTAAAATATAAGTTAATCTGAAGACATAATTGTAGAAAGTTATTAATAGAATAACAAAGTGGCCAAAAGACAAAATGATTAAAAACATATTACAGTAAAGGTAGAATATTTGTCAAAATTTTAATATTTTTTTAAAGAAATAAGTGAAAATAAAATTATAACATAATGATTTATTGATATTGTAATCAACTGTCATAATGTTTTGACATGTGAAAATAAGACAGAATTCAAAATTTCAAAATACATAAATGCATGCAAGTGAAATATGTGTCATCAAACATGTACTAAAAAAGTTCTCAAAACTTTTAGAAATAAACAAGCATTCATACAAGTGGTAAGAGTGCTGTAATCAGCAAATATTCTTCCCACTGAGGAACAACTCAAGAAATGAAATGTCATTCCTATTTATTGATTAAAGTAGACTCTCAACAGTAGCTGAAAGTACCAAAAAGTGTCTGATTTACTGATAGAACAAAAATAAACATGCTGTACACTGAAGCTTATAGGTGAGTCAATATTTTTTAGCCCAGAATTTGACAATTTGATGGCAGTCAGCTTCATTGGTTAGAAATTATCATGTGATGTGCAAAATTGGTTAGGCTGCAGAAACTTATTTTTGTTTTCAGGGTTTGATTAAGATAAATCTGCTATAAAAAAAAAATGTCAGGTAATACAGGATACAAATATACACACACACTGTTTCCATCATTGCATTCACTTGCTGTTATGGAGATTCATGGTACTGAATTTGTATGCTCATAAAAAGGGGGAAATAAGTTATCATCATCATCATTTAATGTCCATTTTCCATGCTGGCATGGGCTGGATGGTTTGACCAGAGCTGATAAGCAGAAGAGCTGCCCCAGGTTACAGTCTGATTTGATTTGGTTTCTACAACTGGAAGCCCTTCCTAACACCAACCACTTTATAGAGTGTGCTGGATGCCTTTTATGTGGCACCAACACAGGTGCTTTTAAGTGGTCCCAGCACAGGTGCTTTTACGTGGAACCAGCGCATGTGCTTTTACGTGGCACCAACATATGTGCTATTGTGTCACCAGCATGGAAGCTTCTGTCTACATCCATCCCTATCACACAACCAAACCAGTATGGTCTTTTCTCTTGCACATTACATCTAATTCCTCTTATGCCTAACTTTTCTCTTAACACACTAGTATGCTGTTTCACATGTACACTTACATTGCACATCCAATGGAGTATACTAGCTTCATTCCCCTCTAGTTTTCACATGTCCTCTACATTCAGGACCCATGTTTCACTACCATGTAGAATTGCTGGTCATTTATATGCCTCGTACAATCTTCCTTTCACTCGAAGAGAGTGAGAGAGAGATTGAGATTATTTGTTGCCAACAGAGGTAAAAGCTCACTGAATTTTCTGCATCCTATTGTTATTCTTGCAATTATACTTTCTGTGTATCCTCCCCCACTACAGATTAGGTCTCCTAGGTAGTAGAAATTATCCACTGAAGGGATTTTAACTATAATGGAAACAAAGTATGAATTTCAAAGACTACTGGTCATGTGGAGTTAGTATTGTTCTGTGTACATTATCATGCAAAACTGAAGATATATCACAAAAGAAATAACTCATGATCAACCAGGCTCCACAATCTTAAGTATCATGTTAAAGGCAAAAGGAAAATGATAAAGAAACATCCCAAGCTCCAGGTGCGCTTTTTTCATGATATCATTGTAAAATTTCCTCCAAATTTTTTACCCTATCCTCCATCAAATGGTATTCATCTGGAAAGAAATTGCCATTTATCACTTCTTCTGAAGACCTCTGAACAATCAAGGAAGATTTTAAAACAAAAGAAATTGCAAGACTGGTGAGCCTGCTAATGGATTGTAGAGTCGTAGAAACAGTAGACTATGGAACTGAATGACATTTAGTATTTTGTTACATCCTTTTATGTTCTGACTGACTTTAAATTCTACTGTAGTTGACTCTGCTTTTTCTTCTGGAGTCAACAAAGTACAAGGTGTTCAGGCTAAATTTGACGGTTTGCATAAAAGGAAAATAAAGCACAATATCCCATTCAAAAAATAAAAGTATTTTAAAAAGTTGAAAAATATCAACTAGTTTGTGGCTAGGTAATAACAGTTTACTCAAAATAGCCATTCTCAGCTTCCACCACAGTGCGAAGACAGCTCTGGAGCCTGGCACGTGCATTTCTCACTGTGTCCCTGAAAAGATTCTTGAGTATCTCCTTGATTGGCCACCAGCTTGCCCTTGGTGTTGCAAGCAGAGCAGTTGGTGTCTTTCTCAACTGTGCCCAACACATAGTAATCCATGGAATTTCAATGGGAGGAATTAGGAGACCAGAAATTGCAGCTGGTGAAGTCATAAAAATTCTTCAACAACTACTTCTGACTTTTTCCAGAGGTATGGTAAAGAGTCAAATCTTGCTACCACACATATAGCCTTCCAGCAGCAACTCTCTCCAACCAGGGTTTGACCAGTCTCTAGCAGCCTCACATAGCTGTCTGAATTGATCCTAAGGCCTTGGCAGCATGGCATCCCCTTCACTAGAAACACACACACAGATCATCAAAGTTTGAGGGAACTTGGTTTTGGAATATGTAGGACATTGCATGGATTGTAGGCAAGCCAACTGTTATTCTGGGTGTTGTGCAGCTGGTCCTGGTAGAAGAACCAGATCATTCTTGGTTCAACAGGATGCCTAAGGAGTCGTACAATGGGATTGAACCTGAAACCACATGGTTGCAAAGTGAACTTCTTAACTATTGCCCATTGAAGAGAATTAAATAGAAGTTTAGCTGCATATTAAAATATAAAATTGAATGAATTGTTTACTATGAGTCTATAAGAATTTCTTTTGATTAGTCACAAGATTTAAGATTTACAGGTGAGATAGGAAAAGGTTTTGAATATTTAATAACCAAATTAAGTCAAAAAGGGTGAAAAATTAATCTACCATTGTGTAATCTGGTAAAACCAGTTTTAGGTATATAATGCAACTATTTTGTTTTAATATTAAAAAAATACTTCAAAAGAACATTGGAAAAAATTTCTCAATCAATCAAAATCTAGTTTATAGAGTTGTTAATGTTTGGTCGACATAGTTACAAATATCATCCATTAGTAAAAAGGAAAAAAATAAATTTGCTTCAAGCGGAGTTAATTCTGTATTGCAAAAATATCAATATATTGATTAACTGGAACAGTGCTGCTATATCATTGATACACAGCTTTTTAAACCTATATTGATTGGCTTACTTTTGACCAATCAAAATCTATTTGGCCTTGTTAGTGCTAAAGCAATTAGTAACTTAACATATCTGAGTCACAGTTATTGTTTGTTTAAAACACTTTATAACTGACCTTATGGCCAAGAGTTCATTATGTTGTTCTTCTGGACATGGCATATATGTTTGCCTTAGTTTATCTGACTGACAACAGATTGTTTCACTTTTATACTGTTGAGCTTTAATTCTGTCTTTTATTCTTTCAGGGTCATTAAATAAAGTACCAGTCCTGTACTAGGGTCATGTCTTCTTTTTCTATATCTTCTCAATAAGAAATTGGCTGTGTTCAGACCTGCTGAGGGAAGGGCTCTATCAAGTTTTAAGTTGCTGAACCTAAAACACCGTATTTTATAATAGCACCCTTTTGACTTCATCAAGAGTTAAGGGCTTGTGAAATGAAAGGAATAAGATACAAGTAAAATATGAAAATTTACACTAATTTAACATATTTGTGATAAAAAAAAAAGTACAGCTCTTTTAATTGTAGTCTTTCAATGAATTTTCCTAAAAGATAGAATAAATTGATTTTCTGAAAGAACCCTCTGTCAGACAGATATGAAAAAATATTTATGATGGTACTGAACTGTATTGTTTCAGTGTGTTGTCCTTATAGATGTATAATGTAGATATTTTCCCATAGTAATTTTAAATGATATAGAAAAGTTCAAATGCATTAATTTTTTTAAAAGAATTATATTATTTTAAAAAGGACATGTCCTAATTTAAACATATAAAGAAAAAAAATTTCCTGCACAAAAGTTTATGAAAGTATTTGACATAATGCTTGGAAGATAAGTTTTGTTAATTGAAACAGTATATTAATGTTAATAAGTCCTCAATATTTGTTGGAAAGTATTTTGGAACTTACTTTCTTTTATTAATAATTGTCTTGTTGGCTTTCAATAGGATGTGATCCATTTAGTTTTTGAGGCAGGTTAGCTGAGTAAAAAAGGTATTAGATTATCTTCTCATAGGTCATGAGTTCAAAACCACTGGCTGGAATGCCTTTTTACATCATTCCAAATTTACTTTGCTGTCAGAAATAAGTACAAGATCATAGAGGAATATTACTTGCAATGCACTTGTGTCCTGTCCAAGACAAGGTTTATCACTCATTTACTCAATACTATAAAATTGAATATATATGATAGCTGCTTTTGATAATTATTAAAAAAAACTTTCTTTCTTTTCAATTTCTACAGAATATTGGATAAATCTTCTTCCATGCTTGGAAATACAACAGATAGTGAAGCTGGTTCAATGGCCAGTCATGTTACAGCCCTGCCTCCGGTTCCAGCACGGCTTAGCCAGAGTCTGCCTATTAGAGGATTTGAACCGGAAATACATAAACAGCTGAATGAAGAGCATACACGAGCTGAACAACATAGGCAGAACTATGAGCGGCTAAAAGTACAGCATTCACGGTAATTGAAGAGTTGTTTATAGTTATTATTACATCTGTTCTATAAGCAAGGTGGATTGGCAAAACGCCTTTTGGAATTTTTTCTTGCCCTTTATGTTCTGAAATCGAGCCAATGTTAACTTTTGCCTTTTTGTCAGGGGTCACTAAAATATGGTATCAGTCAAGTACTGAGGCCATTGTAATTAACTAATTCCTTTAATTTTCTCCCTTCAAAATTGCTGGCTTCTTCCTTAATTAGAAATTTTCTTTACTACTATAGTGTATTTCTTCACAGAAGCAATGAACTGGCTTTTGTAGTTGTTGTGTAGTCCCAGTTCAGTTCTGATCAAACAAACTTAGAGCTTGTAGGTAGTCAGCCAAACTACTACATGCAATCCATATATCTATATATCTCTTGTTCTACATATACTATGCTACTGCATAATTACAGAAAGCAATATATATATATATAAATAGATAGATAGATAGATAGACAGATAGATAGATGTACATGAATACATGCACACAATTTGCAAAGACATGGCTGTGTGGTTTAATAAGTTTGCTTCCCAATCATGTGGTTTCAGGTTCAGCTCCACTAAATAACATTTTGGGCAAGTGACTTCTATTATAGTCCCAGGCTGAGCAAAGCTTTGTGAGTGTATTTGGTAGATGGAAAGTGAAAGAAACCCATTGTATATGTGTGTGGGCATGGATATGAAGTAGTATCAAAAGGTTCCAAGACTAGTTAATACATTGGTTCTAGTGTTCCTGCCACTTTTGGAATCTGGCCTGGAAGTCGTTTTCCATAAGTGAGTCAAGGACCCTCTGCAATTCACTCTGGATCTCAACAATGGTGTTAAAACAGTGACCTTTGAGCTGTTTTTTCATCTTGGGGTAGAAATAAAAGTCACTGGTGCTAAATCTGGCAAATAGGACAGGTACAGAAACAATACCATGTTAATTTTGGAGAGAAACTCATGAGTGAGGAGAGCTCAGTGAAGAATCCAATTCTTTGCATTCCACAGTTCCAGTTGCTTTCACCAAATGTTCTCCCTCAAGCACTTCAAAACATCGAGTGATGGTCTGGCCCTGGAGGATGAATTCTCAATGCACAATACCACATTTCCAGAGGTGACACTTGTGACAGGTCTTCCAAAGCACTCATTGTCTTCTAAGGATGTTCTTTTGCTTCGGGAGTGCCTGTGCCACTCAAAACATTACCTTTGCCTTGTCGCCATAAGCTTGCCGAAGCATGTCTGTAGCAGATTTTCCAAGTTTATCACAAAATTTCATGTTGGCTCTTTGTTCCTGTCCATGACAAAATCACAGACTACAGCATACATGTGATCACAAAACACAAATTTCACAACTTGTGAAGTAAACACAGTGATGTCACTCAGCATACTGTGTCATGAAGGTCATTGCTAGCTCTCACTGTGCACGCCACCATGTACTGCCATCTGTTGGCATGCTATGGAACTAGTCCAGGAACTTTTTGATACCACCTTGTATATTTGTTATTTCTTTATTGCCCACAAGAGACAAACAAGGACAGACAAAGAGATTAAGTCGATTACATTGGCCCCAGTGTGTAACTAGTACTTAATTTATCGACCCCGAAAGGATGAAAGGCAAAGTCGACCTCGGCAGAATTTGAACTCTGAATGTGATGGCAGAAGAAATACCGCTAAGCATTTCGCCCGGCATGCTAACGTTTCAGCCAGCTCGCCGCCTTGTATGTTTGTGTGTGTGAGTTAATGTCTCTATGTATTGACATAATGTGATATTTATAAATGAATGTTACTGTGATAGAAGTAATGCCATTTGTTTCCAGTCTTCCATGAAAATATGTCTCACCACAGGGAAATATTATGTTGCTTGAAAATATGTGAGGATTGGCAATAGGAGTGATGTCTAGCAATAGAAAATCTGTCTCAACAAGTTCCATCCTACCCATGTTAGCCAAAAAACAATGTGCATGAAATTAATGAATAGCCGCGGCCTTCGGGCTAAAACATTTTTAAGGATTTAAGGATGTGTGTGTGTGTGATCATCATACATTTGCTTTCCATGTTGGCATGGGTTGGGCAGTTTGACTGAGATCTGGAGAGCCAGCAGCTGCACCAGGCCCCAATTTGATCTGGCAATGTTTCTACAGCTGGATGCCCTTTCTAATGCCAACCACTCCGAGAGTGTAGTGGTTGCTTTTTACGTGCCACTGGCACAGGAGCCAGTCAGATGGGCTTGGCATTGGCCATAATCGGTTGGTGCTTTTTGTGTGCCACTAGCACAGGAGCCAGTCAGGTGAACCTGGCATCAACCACATTTGGATAGTACGTTTTACATGCCACCGGCACGGGAGCCAGACAGGAGGCACTGGCCACAGCTACGATATTGGTTTTACTTGACTCAACAGGTCTTCTCAACCATATCATATCACCCAAAGCATCAGGGGTATTCTTAACAGGGCTGGACATGTGTGGCTGCAGTCTCACTTTAGTTGCCGGGTCTTCTCAATCACAGCATATCTCCAAAGGTCTCAGTCTCCTGTCATTGCCTCTGTGAGGCCCAATGTTCGAAGGTCATGCTTCACCACCTCATCCCCTGTCTTCTTGGGTTTACCTCTTCCAGCTCACCTATCATTTTTGAACACTGTTTATTTGTTTATTTATATTCTTCCATGTTTATGACTATGTATTCATTTCAGTATGTACATTAAACAAATTGGTATTTTCTTGTTTACATGAGTTTTAATTACACCTTGCTAACAATTTGAAGCAGTGAAAATTTACGTAGATTTGGTAAATGGCTGTAATTTCTGTGTTGTTTTACAGAACCTCATGTTTTTATACACACCACATGCATATAAATGTTGCCATCATTCTCTGGAAATTTTGTTGTATTCCAATGACTTGTTTTTAAATAAAATTTTTAAATGTTACATCATTAATAATTTGAAACTCAGTGTATATATCTCAGGCATGGCTGTGTGGTCAAGATATTTGCTTCTTAACCATTTGGACCTTGGGTGTCTTCTACAATACCCCTGCAACCAAAGCTTTGTGAATGGATTTGGTAGATGGAAATTGAAAGAAGCTTATCATGTGTGTATGAATGTGTTTGTGTGTCCTCTTATATAATGTTATAGTTGTAAATGAACATCACTGTCATATAAGCAGTGTCTTTCATTTCCAGTTTTCCATGGAAACTTGTTTGGCCATGAGAAAATATTACCTTACTTAAAAGTGGGTTTCAGAATGATGATTTGTTTTTCTGTTTTTACTTTTCCTTTTTTCCATGCTGGCATGAATTGGATAAAACTTGTTGAGACAGTATTCTATGTGTGATATCCTTCTTCCTGTCACCAGCTCTTATTTATCTCCCAGAAAGATACTTATTATCTGGTCTTTCACATGATGAACTGTTTTTAGACAGCAGGAAACACTATCAAGGCATAAATGGAAAGTCGCAAACCACACTCACACATACACATTTATTTATATATAAATATATTGAATATTGTTAACAGCAAAACAAAAACAAAAAAATTTAAGGAGAAGTAGTTATGCAGTGGAGCAAAAAGAAAATAATATTCATCAAACTAATGTTATTTTTTCCTTACCACATAATTATTCTTAATCAAATTTTTAATGCTCACTACATTAAATATGCTACACTACATTGATTATTGTTTTTGTTGATGGTATTTTTAAGTAGTCAACTTCTCTAATTTCTTTTTAATATGTTAATTTATCCTACTTGCTCGTATACTGATAAGTACAGTGAAGTTTATACTTTATTGAGGAAGTTTAATTAGTTCAAAGTATGTTCAGCCCATAATTTCTTAAACAATTAAACTATACAGTCATTGACTAATATTGTCTTTTCCTCAATCCATAGTTATTTCTTAATTAGATTTCTAATGTTCATTACATCAAATATAGAAACTCTAAGCTGAAGGCACATGGCTCAGTGGTTAGAGTATCAAGCTTACAATCATAAGGTAGTGAGTTTGATTCCCAGACCAGGCAGTGTGTTGTGTTTGAGCAAGACACTTTATTTATGTTGCCCCAATTAACCCATCTGTAGAAATGAGTTGTGATATTACTGGTGCCAAGCTGTATCAACCCTTGTCTTTCCCTTGGATAACATTGCTGGTATGTATGGGCAACTGCTGGTCTTCCATTAACAAATTTGCCCAGACCTGTGCCTCTGTGGGTAACTTTCTAGGTGCAGTCCCAAGGTCATTCATGACCGAAAGGGGTCTTTACCCTGAGCATCGTAAAATAGAGGTTAGCTTCCAGTGAGCTGTAAATCAGTTTTGATTCCTGGTGACAGCAATTTATTATCACTTGTGGCAATTGTCTGGTTATTTGTTGCAGAAATATTCTTTGACATTTTATCTATTACACATTGATTTTTACATCCTCTTAACTTCTTCCCCTAGAACTGCATTCCCACCTGGTCCTGGAACCACCACCCCCTTCTCACCATTTCTCTTTCTTTCTTTTTTTCTTCCCCTTTTCTCACCTGTTTCTGATGAAGGACTGAAACACCTGAAACATCAAAGGCTCTTTCCCTTCCTTTCAAGCATTATACTAATAACACGTTTGCTAAAACTTGTCCCTCTCGTTTTGTCTTTTTCTTGTTTTTGCTTATTACCTACTATATTATGAACAGATTACAAGAAGAAGTTGCCAAAATACAAAATGAATGCCGTCAAAAGTCAGAAGAGAACAGACTTTTATATAATAATTTAAGAAGTACACAAGAACAATATCATAAAGGATTACTTGAAAAAAATGAAGAAATTACATTGTTACGAACCAAAGTTGTGACACCTCAGCAGATAGAGCTGATCCGTTTGGAGACTTATTCCGAATTAGAGAAGAATTATAAGGAACGGTATCATAAACTGGAATTGGAGTTGGAAGAATTTAAGAACTGTTGCAATAGACAACGTTATGAATTGTCATTGCTGGAGAGCAAGTGTGAGCAGCAAGATGTGCAACACAAAAATGCAAACCAGGAATTGAGGAAAAAGTCAGAAGCAGAGGTGATGTACAATTCCTTTTTCTACCATTTAACCCTTTTGTTACCATATTTCTGTTGAAATACTCTGCCTCTGATAAATTGATTTTAAAAATTAATGACAGTAAAATCATCATTTAACATCCATTTTCCAGGCTGGCATGGGTTGGACAGTTTGGCAGGAGCTGCCCAGATTCCAGTTTTCTTTTTTTTGCATAGTTTCTACAGCTGGATGCCCTTCCTAATACCAGCCACTTTACAGAGTGTGCTGGGTGCATTTCTTATGCCACAGGCATGGGTACATCTACATAGCACTGGCATGAGTACATTTTACATGGCACAGGCTTCTGCAAGACAAAAACCTCTCAGTTGGGAGAAGAATTGAGAACATGGCCATAAAGGACATGCCTGTGTGTAAGGATATCTTTGTCATTATTAAGCAGGTGTTTGGAACATAAATTAACATGAAATTTTGAAAGAAGATTTTTATTTAGATCACTTAAAAGCAAGAAGTTTGTACCTTAGAACTAGGGGCAGTCTCAGGCAAGTTGGTATCAAAAGGGTTAATGACCATTTATACTCCTTTCCTAAATGACTGTGGCCTAGTTCCAATGTAAGAAATCAATAATTATATGGATAAATTATTTAAACTCTTGAGATTTTTGTATGATAAAAAGATGTCAGAGGAGCATGTTTGACATGGGTGTTATGTCTTGGTTCACTGACATTGGCTTCACTCGTCAAAAATTTTTTGGAGGGTTTTTTTTTGGAAACAATAATTTGAGATGCTGTTATTGTGAATTTTCCTTTGCCTAGGGAGTTTTTTAAAATGAATATATTTTGTCAGTAAAGAGAATACAGCGACTAAGGAATAGAGACACAATATAATGAATACCATTTCATTAGCTGCAAAATGCACTTTGACCCTTTAGTATTTAAAACAGCCTTATCTGGTTCAAATATTCTACTTGTTTTATGTTCAAACCAGCCATATCCAACCTCTCACACTTGTCCTATAATGTCATTCTAAAAATAAACGATCACATCATTAACATCTTGAAGCTACAAGATAATGCATGATTAATACAAAACAATCATCATCATCATTGAATGTCTGTTGTCCATGCTGGCATGGGTTGGATGGTTTGACCAGGACTGGCAAGCTGGAAAGCTGCACCAGACTCCAGTCTGATTTAGCAAGGTTTCTACAGCTGGATAGTTTTCCTAATGCCAACCACTCCGAAAGTGCAATGAGTGCTTTTACATTCCACTGGCACAGGTGCCATTTGCATGACACTGGTATCTTCCATGACTGCGGTTTCGCTCAGCTTGATGGGTCTTCTTCTCAAGCACAACATAATGCCAAAAGTCTCGGTCATTGCCACTGTCAGGCTGAACCCTCGAAAGGAGCTCAGCCCTTTGCCTCAGTGAGGCCTAACGCTCGAAAGGTGCTTTTTATGTGCCACCAGCACAATGTGAATAAATAAGCATTACATTTGACAGATATAATCTAAATGCTCAAAGGTTAATGCACCAATCCGATTGTGGCCGTTGCCAGCCTTACCTGGCACCTGTGCCGGTGGCACGTAAAAAGCACCCACTACACTCACGGAGTGGTTGGCGTTAGGAAGGGCATCCAGCTGTAGAAACACTGCCAGATCAGACTGGAGCCTGGTGCAGCCTTCTGGCTTCCCAGATCCCCGGTCGAACCGTCCAACCCATGCTAGCATGGAGAACGGACGTTAAATGATGATGATGATGAAAGCTTTTTCAAAATACATAAGTAGAAAATACGGCATCAGATATAAACAAATTAGCATATTGCCTGCCTACTTCAAAGTTGATGTTAGCTTATTTCATAATTTTGAAAGCTATTCAATTAAATTTAAGATGGATATCTATTTAGTACATGGACAGCTAAAGCTGATGCCTGCTTGCTTTCTCATGCAGTTTCATATCAAGGCGTTTTAATACAATGTTAGTAGTATTGAACTGAAAATCTTCTAGAAAACAAGATCAATTTTTACATCAGGCTTAGCTGTGTGGTTAAGAAGCTTACTTCCCAACTGCATGATTCTGGGTTCAGTTCTACTGCATGGCACCTTGGGCAAGTACCGCTGGGTCAGTCAAAGCTTTGTGATGGTAGACAGAAACTAAAAGAAGTCTGTTTGTGTATGTTTGTTAGTGTCTTCTTGTTTTGACATCACCTAATTGTTGTAAATGAGTGTCACTGTCATATAGACAGTGTCCTTCATTTCCAATCTTCAATGAAGACATCTGGTCATGAGGAAATATTGCCTTGCTTACAAACAGGTGAGGGTTGGTAACAAGAAGTATGTCTAACCATAGAAGTTCTGCATCACAAAAATTCTGTCCGACCCATGCAAGCAAGAAAAAGTGAACATTAGAATGATGATAATGACGATATTTTCCTTTTTGTGGTAACCAAACAATAACACCTATTTCACATTTAATTACAACTCAACCCTTAGCATTCTGATTCCTCTGTCAAAAGTGATGCTTTTTCACATTATTTTGAATAAATTGTGCATTGTCTCATAGCTTCAAGATTCTGATGCTATCATCATCATCATCGTTTAGCGTCCGTTTTCCATGCTAGCATGGGTTGGACGGTTCTACTGGGGTCTGTGAAGCCAGAAGGCTTCATCAGGCCCAGTCAAATCTGGCAGTGTTTCTACGGCTGGATGCTCTTCCTAACGCCAACCACTCCGTGAGTGTAGTGGGTGCTTTTTACGTGCCACCTGCACAGGTGCCAGACAGAGCTGGCAAACGGCCACGAACGGATGGTGCTTTTTATGTGCCACCGGCACGAGGGCCAGGCGAAGCTGGCAACGGACACGAAACGGGGCGGTGCTGGCAACGGTCGCGAAACAGAAGGTTCTCTTACATGCCACCGGCACTGGTAACACATCTGCAATTTCCATTGATCGATTTCGATTCTGATCCTCACTTGCCTCAACGGGTCTTCACAAGTAGAGTTTCGACATGCCACCGGCACTGGTAACACATCTGCAATCTCCATTGATCGATTTCGATTCTGATCCGCACTTGCCTCAATAGGTCTTCACAAGTAGAGTTTTGTGTGATTGTTTATTTCTAGAATGACATTGTTGAGTAAGTGTGAGAGACTGGATCTGGCTGTTTTGAACATAAGACAATATTCGGGCAGCCGGTTTAAATGCTAAAGAGTTAAACATCCAGCTAAAATACTTAATCACACATGTTAAGTTTTTCTCTCGGTTAAACATCCTCTTGTTTCAATAACTCTGCTGCGGTTTTTAGTAACTCCTTGCACTTTATTACTTTACAACACTTTAATTACTCCTACAACATTTATTGATAAAATCAATTTCTTTTTTAACCTAAAAGGTGAACAACGTAAGAGCTGAAAAAGATCGTCTTCTTGCTCAGCTTCATTCTGAGTCTTCTAAAGATACAGAACAGATTTTTTCATTGAAAAGAGAAAATGTGACTTTGCAAGAACAACTGAAATCAGCATTGACTGGGCTAGAAGAAGCACAAGCTCTTCGTGAAAAATCTTCCCTTGAGATTGATAGAGTATCACGATTGTTAGCAAAAAATGAAGTGGAGCAGAGTGCCAACTTGAAAAAAATTGAAGTAAGTAGTTATCTTTTCTATTATTAAGTTCAAACAGTTAGAAATTCTAATAATATGGCACTTTGAGGCTTTTGTTATTACTTTTATTTCATTCTAGTTGTAAATATCAAAAATGGAAAGTTTTTTTTTCCTAAATTTGAAATTAGGTTGGAGATGAAACTGAAAATATTTTAAAATTAAAACTGATATTGAAACTCAACTAAATTTTTTTTTTTTGTCTTTGAAAAAAATCTCAGTTTTATCAGTTTAAAATTTAGATTTGAAAATAATCTTGTAGAAATTTCCCGATTTTTAAATATTCTAATATTTATATTCTGATAATTTTAGTTGATTATTAACTAAATAAAATAAGTTATCTTACTTAGATCACAATCATCATCATAATCATTCACATCATGGTGAATTTGGGAGTCCTAACTACTTTTTTGCCCTCCACTATGTACCCTCTAAGGTTGTTAAGATTACTGGCTTTAGTGATATCCAAATTACCTCTGGTTAGTTGGTATATTTAAATATATATGTAAATATATGGTGATCTTGTTTCCTTATTCGTATGAGTCTGCATTACAGCATATCTCTACTCTTGTGAGACTCACACATCTTGTGACATGGCCATAACTTGGTTGATAATTTGTTCCATTATCAACACAAGGTTCTTTTCATGCAGCACAAATATTGTAAATATTTCAGCAAATGAATGACTTTAATACTCAGTTACCTCTTTCGTTCACTTGTACTCCACTTTGCTATTAATGTGTCAGCTCCAGACTCTCACTCAACATTGTAAACTTTAGCAATAGGTCATTTGTCAGCAGATACTACTTTCAAGTAAGAAGCTTGTTAGTGTTATTGAGCTGAAAAGAATTGCTTTCACTTGCTCTTTAGTGATGGTAAATGCAACAGAGGGATAGTAAAAACATTTGAACCTCTTCATCTCTTGTCATCATCACTACCCTTCCATCATCACCATCACGATCAATGCCTTTCCCATTGTCACATTCATTTTGAGTTTCATATTAATGACATCTAGGAAACATGAATTTCTATTTTTCTTTTTTGAAAGGCCTCATGCTAAAGAGTCACTCTGGTGAGCACTAGAACTTTATCATTTTAAATAAAATTTTGAGTTTTCACAATACAGAAGTAACTACAGAATCATTTTACTTATTCATTGTAATAACCTTATCCCTCTCCTGTAAACTCTCTACTGTTTTCAAAATGTGAACATATTTTAAGTCCTAAATCTTACCCCAAAATATGGGATGGCTCAACATTAAAGCACCACTATGGATATGTTATTGGTCTACTCAAGTATACCTGAGTAAAGTTACAATTTCATATCCCAACGACTTCATACTTCTGATTCCCAATCAGGAATACCTCTCTTATTTTGGAAAATTATGAGTACTAAAGCTTTTCATTTTCCTTCTTGGTTTTGAGTTCAAATTCCACTGTTATTAACTTAGGATTTCATCAAACTAAAATAAGTACACTAGCATTGAATTACTTTCATTAATTTTTGTTTATTTTTTTCTTATATGTCTGCTATATATTGCTTTTTGGCCAAGAAGAGTATAATTTGAAACTGATCAATATTGTTGTGATTTAGTTCTTGGCATGTTGGATATTCAACTCACTTCAATATAAAATTTCCAAGGAGCAAGTGAAGACATCAATAATAAAAATTTTTTAAAAAGATTAGTTCAAGGTAAATTTTTCTTTTCTTTTAGGTTGAAAAAGAAATGCTCACAAAGGAAATTCAGAAATTCCATGAGGAAATGTATGAATGTGAGATCCAACAAACAAAGGTGTCAAACCAAAAACATGAACTGGAACAAGACAACATGAACCTCAAGACAAAGCTTGAACAATATATTCAACAGCATAAGTTAGAAATGGGTGAACTTAAGCTAGATTTAACACGACAGATAGGTGATGTGCAACGGGAACGTGACAAATTACAAAACACCATTGAAGGTATCCCAGTGAAATTTTTATTTCATTTACTTTTAAATGTAAATCATAGGTTTAGAAGCTTACTTTGCAACCATGTGGTCTTAGGTTCAGGGCCACTTGGGCAAGTTCTGTTATAGTCTCAGGCCAGCCAATGCCTTGTGAGAGAATTTGGTAGGCAGAAACTATGTGAAAGCCAGTCATATATACATGTGTGTGTGTTTCTACCTTCCACTCCACTGTGCCTGACAACTAGTGTTGGTTTGTTTATGTCCCCATAACATCTTCTCCTTTGAAATAGTCACCTTGTGCAGCAATGCACCGATCCCAGCATTCCTGCCAATTTTGGAATCCGGCCTGGAATTTGTTTTCTGTAAGTGAGTCAAGGACCTTCTGCAACTCACTCTGGATCTTGACAACAGTGTTAAAACAGTGACCTTTGAGCTGCCTTTTCATCTTAGGGAAGAGAAGGAAGCCTGCAGGTGCTAAATCTGGTGAATAGAGCAGGTGCAGAAGCGATACCCTGTTGCTTTTGGTAAGAAACTCACAAGTGAGGAAAGCTCAATGACAGGGTGCATTGTCATTGTGAAGAATCCAATTCTTTGCGCCCCACAGAATCAGTCGCTTTCACCGAATGTCTTTCCTCTGAAGCTTCAAGACATCACAGTAGAACTCCCAAATGATGGTCTGGTCCTGGGGGATGAATTCTCAATGCTCAGTACTGCAGATATAAAAAAAAAAAAACAATGATGACTGTGCTCTTGATTGAGCTGTGATTCTGTTGTGCCTTTTTCAGTCATGGACATGAAGGGCTCTTCTATTGTGATGACTGCTGCTTCAGCTCCAGGTCGTTCCCATATACCCAACTCTCATCACTGGTGATGATCCTCGACATGAAGGATGGGTCGTCAGCAGTATGCTGACAGAGATCTTGACAGTTTTCAACATGATGTTCTTTCTGCTCAGTGGACAAATTTGGCAAAGACATGCTGCATGTTCAATTCAGACATTACAATTGCCTGCACAGACACATACAATAGACTAACAGCATCAACAATGTCATTCATTGTCCTCCAAGTATCCTCATAAACAAGCTGATGAATTTCCTCCATATTTCCAGGGGGTGATGCTCGTGACAGGTCTTCCAGTTCACTCATCATCTTCCAGGGATGTTCTTCTGATTTTGAAGTGCTAGTGCCACTCAAAATATTGTGTATGACGACCCATTACCTCATCGCCATAAGCTTGCCAAAGCATGCTCAATGTTTCTGAAGTAAGGAATTATCATTCATTGTTTCACTTAAACAAAACCGTGCGATGTGAACATTCATGCATATTTTCACACAGCAAATTTCCTTTCATTTCCATTTATTAAATTCACTCACAAGGCAGTGGTTGAGCCAGGACTATAGTATAAGACACATGCCCAAGGGACTGAATCTGAAATCGTGTGGTTGCACAAAGCAAACTTCATCCAGCCTGTACAAACATAGAAAGGTAGATGCTAAAAAAAGTGAGGAGGAGGAGGAGGAGGCCATTGCTGCCATGTGGTTTCTAGTCCTTTCCTTTTTTTTTAGAATTTAGGTTAAATTTAAAAGTTGCACTATTAAAAAAAAAACAAAGCTTAACTTGGCTGCTTAGAAAAACTGTGACATTTTTAAATAGATTAACTACAATACTTCGCTAGTTAAATACAAAATGAAACAATTTTTATTTTTCTTCGATCATTTTTATTTCAGATCTAAAAGTTCAGCTGGATGTATCAGAACAGGCAAATAGGCAACATTCTCAAAACTTAATGGACAAAAAGAAAGAAATGACCAGACAAGTTCAGCTTGCCAAAGAGAAAGAGATACAGAAACTAAATGAAGTTGAAAATGAAAAGTGAGATTATTTTTATATTCATTATTTGACCTGGAATATTAGTATAACCCTTTAGCATTTAAACCAGCCATATCAGGCCCAAATAGTCTATCTGTTTTATGTTCAAACTGGCTATATGCAGCCTCTCGCATCAACCCTACAATGTCATTCTAAACATAAATAATCACATCATCATCTTGATGCTATAGGATGATACATGATTAATTCAAAACAATGTAAATAAATAAGCATTACATTTGACAGAGTAATCTGAATCCTAAAGGGATAATTTTTTTTTTTCTATTTGACAAGACTTAAAGCACAGGTTGAAAGGCACCAGCAAACTGAATCTGCGACCCTGTTTAATTTGCACTCATATCTATTTCACTTAATCTACTAAACCTTTGGGAAAAGTTTGAATGTTCACAATTCTGATTTCCCGTCACTTTAGTCAGCAAAGTTGATCACCCATTCCAAGTCAAATAATGAATGTTTTTTATTTATTAATTACTTATTGATGGACCTCTCTTATTTGGAAATGTCAAGGTAAATACTGTACTAGATATGAGGTGGATTTGACTGTAGAAGAGACAGGATAAATATGACACTGAACAACCAACCTGTAGGTCTTGAATTCAAAGCTACAGTTGATATTTCTTTATTTGAGTAGCCTGCTTAATTCTAAATATCATTAATACCTCATCTGAGAATGTCATCTGAGGTGGCAGGATATCCTAGCCAATTTATCTCTCATCTACTTTATCTCTCACACCTACTTTTCCTTAATGCTATGAAAATAAGCTGAATTTTTTAAAAGCCCTATTAGCTCAGGAGACATTTTCTTTTCCTTCTTGTCAGATGATTACTATTAATAATATTATGAATCAAGATCTCAGAATAATCTGAACGAGAGAGAGAGAGAGAGAGAGAGAGAGAGAGAGAGAGAGAGAGAGAGAGTGTGTGTGTGTGTGTGTAAAAAGTTTGTTTCATAATCATGGTGATTTTATTTATTTATAATCAGCTTGCAAATGTCAAGAGAAGAGAAAAACCAAACATATACACATCTATGCTCTCATACATATACACTCACAAAACACTTTTTTGACCCAGGACTAGGGTAGAAGATAGTTGCTCAAAGTGCCATGCAGTAGAACTGAACCCAAAACATGGTTGTGAAACAAATTTCTTACACACACACACACACACTCTTGTTCAGATTATTCTGAGATCTTTTGTTTGCAATCTTTTGTCAAAACATGTCCAGTCATTAAGCTGCTTGTTGTTGAAAAGACTATTGGGAATATTACCTTACTTGGAAACAGATGAAATTTGGTATCAGAAAAAGCATTTAGACATAGAAAATCTACCTCAAGTTTTCATCAGACCTATGCAAGCATGGAAAAGTGGATGTTAAAACTATGACTTTTATATACATGTACACATAGTAAGAAAGACTAAGAAAATAATACTCCATCCCTTATGAATCATGATAGGCTCAAATTCAATTATAAATTACTGTCTTTAAATGACCAATATTTATGCAACAAAGTCCACTTTGTTGATGATTACATTTAAATTATTGACCTTAATTTCATTACAGTTACAGAAACATGGGCACATCCTTTACTCTGTGATGGTATTCTTAGCATAAGCTGACAATAACTTGTTTCTCTAAGACCTCTTTAATCATCATGGGGATGGTGTGACCTTTAATCATCGTGGGGATGGTATGTTCACATGAGTTGCTTTTCAGCAATTTCTGTAATTTGAACTAATTATAGCAAGAGGTATTTTTCTGCAGCATTCATATAAGTGCATCGACACTTCTACTTGGAGTTGTTTACTGTAATCCAGACTTCCATCAAGACACACAGCTATCTGACATCCTCAGGGCTGCATCTAGGAAAACAGCCACCCATCTTTTCATCACTGGCAATTTCAATTACCCCACAGATAAATTGGGAAATCTTTTATTGGTCACATAGTGTTTGAGTTCCTTGACTTGGATTCAAACTGGTTCCTAGCAGTCACTTCCCACCACAAGAGGTAACAACACTTTGGATCTGCTATTCATCACTACTCCTGAAGCTGTTCTCAGTGTTACTATCAAGAAATGTTTAAATGACTCCAATCATGCTGTGATCATTGCAAATCTGTCTTTTATGGGCAGAAAGAAAAGTTGTGCTACTTTACATTAAAAATAAAATGATCTTTAACAGGCTACCAGTTACAAATAGGCAAAAGAAGAAAAGATTTGATTCTAAATGACCCCCAAGTGTATCAGTTATTGTTGTTAAAACATAATTCTTTTATTGAAGTTCCAACTGATAAATAGCCAACCCTAAACTGGTTTGTTTTATAACTTTTTTTTTATCCTTTTTTTTCATGTCAACTTTTCTGTCTTTGATATCTTTTAAAAGGCTTGAACTTGAAGCTCAGCTCCAAGAATTACAAAGGCAAAATTCAGATCAAATTAATGTATGGCAAGCTGAGAAAGATATTTTGGAAGACAAGATAAAAGATGTTACGGATTCCAAAAATCTTGTTGAGAAAGAACTTTTAATACTAAAGTAACTATCTAAAGTTTTATTTCTTATTATTTGTATATATTTACCAAAAGAAACTACTTTATAATATTCAGTAGGATTCTTATTTTCCATTTGCTGAACACTTGTATTCTTCCTTGTTTATTATTGATAAAATCAAAGGCACCTGTTATTAGATTCAAACATTTGTTTTAAAAATAAAATGCTGGTTAGGAAGTTAATAGAATATGTTATCAATCAAAACTGTTATTGATAGTCTTCAAGTTGAGAAGCAATTAGGTGAGAGCCCCAGGTAGTTTTCTGTTTCAAAATTGATAAAAGTAAGCCACCTTCTGAAACTGAAATTATTCATAGTAAAATATCATATTAAAAACATTTCAAAAATTGAATTTGAAATTTGAACACATTGAAATTTAATAAAATGTTGAAATTTTAATCAAACTTTAATCACAGTTTAATTTTGACAAAAATTTGTGGCTGTGTGGTCATGAAGTTTGCTTTCCAACCACATGATTTTGAGTTCAATCCCCCTGCAAGGTATGTTGGCAAAGTGTTGTCTACTATAGCTATTGGCTGTCCAAAGCCTTGTGAGTTGATTTAAATGTAGGAAGATGAAAGAAGCCCCTCATGTGTATGCATTTGAGTTTAAGTGTGACTATATTTATGCTTCCTTGTCTTGACATTGCATGATAGTTGTAAAATGATTGTCACTGTCATACAAGCAGTGGCATTGATTTCCAATATTCTGCAAGAAAATACCTGGCCATGGGAAATAATACCTTGCTTGGAAATGAGGGTTAGTGACACGAAAAGCATCCAACCACCGAAAAGCTGCCTCACTAAAACTCCATCCAACCCATGCAATCATGGAAAAGTCAACATTAAAACAATGATACACACACTTACCTGGGTGGTTAATGATAGGAAATATATTCACATGTAAATATATTTTACAATTATTGAATGTTAAATTAATTGATTATGTACTTTTTAAGTCTGATTTTGAATTTTTTTTCTGAAGTGACATGTGAGTGTCTCTAACTGTATTTCTCTTAATTCTTCAACTACTATTTTTTTTTCAAGGGCTAAAGTAGATCATGAACGTTCTGTGAAAGATGAATTAGAGCAGGAAAGATCTGATAATCGGGCTCTGCGCAGTCAAGTAAATTCTTTGCAAGCTGAAATCAATCATTTACATTTAGAAGAACATAATATGTCAGACAAGTGCCAGCGTTTACGGAGTTCGGTTGAAAAATACCGATCTGAAGTGAAGCGTATTGAGGAAACAACAAAGAAAAATGACCAACAGACTGAAGAACAGCTACACAAGCAAAAGCATATGTGGAAAGAAAATCTGGAACGTATAGAAAAACGAAATGAAGAACTCGAGAAAAAATGTAAGATTAATTTTGAGAGACTGTCAGCTGCTGCCAGTATTCATGAAAAAGTAAGTTTGAAAAGATTGTTTTTATTGGAATCTGAAATGTTCTCTACAATTCTGTTTCATTGCATCATCATGATCATCATCTAATGTCCATTTTCTATGCTGGCATAAGTTGAATGGTTTGACAGGAGCTGGTTAGGCAGAAGACTGCACTAGATTTCATTGTCTGTTTTGGCATGATTTTTATGGTTGGATGCCCTCCGTAATGCCATCCACTTTACAGAGTGATCTGGGTGCTTTTTACATGGCATCAGCACAGGTAATGTCTGCTTTGACACAGTTTTTACAACTGGATGTTTTTTATGTTGTACTAGTACTGACAAGATCACCTAGTAACTTGCAAGACAAAACTTCTTTGCGGGGCAGGTATTGTAGGAGGTGGCCTTGTACCAGGTAATGAGATGTTAGAGTGTGACAGAGGCACAAAAATAGGTGTTTTGCTGTAGAGGTGATACATGGTTGCTCCAGTCAGAGGAAGAGTGAGAGAGTAATCAAGAATGAGAGCGAGAGAGGGAAAGACCAGTTTGTTCATAATTATAGTAGAATAAGAGTAAACCACTGTTCTTGGGATTCACTGTTGTGAAGAAGGCATTTGACAGGGTACCATGCCCAGTAACTTGGTAGTTATTAAGGTAACTAGCTATAGATGAATGGCTTGTGAAGGCTATGCTAGCTATCTACAAAGATGCAATAAGTAAAGGAGAACAACAATTTCATTGACAAATTTAGCATGAAGGTAGGAGTCCATCAAAGTTTAGTCCTTAGTCACCTTGTATTCATTATAGTTTTACATACCATCACAGAGAAGTCTAAGACTGGCTATCTTATATTACTCAGTCAAATGTAACATTTTTTTATTTATATTTTTTTCTATTAATCATGCATTATCTCATAACTAAGATTTCAACGATGTGATTGTTTATTTTTGAAAATGATATTGTAGGGTAGGTATAAAAAGGCCAGAGATGATCGGTTTAAGCAGAAAACATGTAGAATATTTTGGCCTGATGTGGCTAAAAGATTAAACCTATGCAACCATGCCTGTACCTTATTACAAAATAATAAAAATTGTTTCAATAGTATGAGCCAAAAATGTAGATATAAAGTGAATTCTAAATCAACTCATGTGAACGTGACCTGGGTGTTATTGTTGACAGTGATTTGCGTTGGACAAAACACATCGCTAAAATTGTCAAGAAGGCTGAGGGTGTCTTGGCATCACTCACCAAATCCTTTGTGAGCCGCTCTCCAACTATCTATCTGCGGCTTTATATAGCTATGGTAAGACCTCACCTGGAATTTGCATCACCGGTCTGGAACCCCTATCTTGCCCAAGATTTCAATCGTTTGGAAGCCGTTCAGCGACGTGCAACCAAAAGAATACCCTCCATCAGGCATTTGCCATATCCTGAACGCCTTACTTCCCTGGGCATGGACACATTGAAACTCCGACGTCTGGCAGCTGACTTGGTAGACACCCATAAAATTATCAACCATCGTACAAACAATAACTCTGAGCACCTTTTCAAACTCCACCCATCTAACACCCGTGGACATATTTACAAAGTCAGAAAACAGCACAGCTCCCATGACTTTCAGAAACCTTTTTTCACGCTGAGAGTTGCTGAAGCATGGAACGAACTCCCGGCATCAGTTGTTAGTTGTCGGAGCACTGCATCCTTCAAAACTTCCATGCTTTCTGAGATTCGCTAACACTACACCTGATTTTCTCCCCTCCATACACACACAAGCATGTATCTGACTCATACATTGTTTGCTTTCCAGACATTTGTACATTACTGCATATACTCTGACAAGTTGTGGTGCACCTGAGCACTGTATACAATAATTTCATTATTATATTATTTTTTATACCTGCACCAAATTAAAAAGTTTGCTTCTCATTTACAAAACCCAGCACTCAATCCCTTGCATGTGACACATGTCTTTTACTGTATCCTTGGGTTAACCCATACCTTTTGAGTGAAATCGGTTGATGGAAACTGTTTGGAAGCCTATCAAATGGATTGTGGCTGTAATTCAGTGTTACACTGTCACACTGCTTCCACCCATGTTAAGAATACATGTTTCTGGAATACTCAGCCACTGACATAAGTTTGGTAGTTCAGTTGAAAACACATAATTTGTAATTAGGCCCTGAAAGAAAAGTTAGGCATAAGAAGCATCAGATGTGGTGTGCAAGAGAGATGACTGAAAGGAACCTGCGGAAGAGGTAGACCCAGAAATACCTGAGATGTGGTGGTGAAGTATGACCTTCAAACATTGGGTTCCACAGAAGCATTGACAGGAGACCAAGACCTTTGGAGATATGCTGTGATTGAGAAGACCTGGCAACAAAAGTGAGATAGCAGCCATGCATGTCCAGCCCAGTTAAGAGTACCCCTGATGTGTCAGGTGATATGATAAACTGAAGAAGACCTGTTGAGTCAAGTAAAACCAATATCGTAGCTATGGTCAGTGCCCCCTGACTGGGTCGTGTGCCAGTGGCACGTAAAAAGCACCATCCGAACGTGGTCAATGCCAGTTCCTCCTGACTGGCTCCCATGCCAGCGGCACATAAAAAGCATCATCTGAACATGGCCTATGCCAGTACCCCATAACTGGCTCCCATGCCAGTGGCACATAAAAAGCACTATCTGAATGTGATCGATGCCAGGACTGCCTGACTGGTGGCACGTAAAAAGCACCCACTACACTCTCGGAGTGGTTGGCATTAGGAAGGGCATCCAGCTGTAGAAACATTGCCAGATCAGATTGGAGCCTTGTGTAGCCACTGATTCTCCAGACCTCAGTCAAACCATCCAACCCATGCCAGCATGGAAAACAGATGTTAAACGATGATGATAATGACTATTGTAGGTTTTTTTTTATAGCTTTCAATTTAATATTAAATTTGTATTAAAAAAACCTGATAAATTTGGTTTTAGAAGCAATCAATATAATCCAAGTTATCATTTGTCGTTCTTTTGCTATAATATTTTTTGTGAAGTCCTACTGACATAATCTAGACAATTGTTCTATACTAGTAGCATAAAAGTTATTTTGATATCTATTTTTTCATTATTGTATGGACGTTTAGTATAAGAAGAAAAGCCTGCTAGCAATTCAGACATTGAAGAAAAAGCTTGAATTAAAGTGTGCTAAAATTGAAGAATTGGATGCCATGTGCAAAATCTTTGAGTAAGTAACATTTTCATTAATTTCAAGTTTAAAAGATGCATATTCCTATATAGGACAGTCTAGGAGAGATTCTTTTATTATGACCAAACTGGGGCACTAACTTTGATGGTTTTAAATTGATTATATCACTATTCATTGAGTAGATGGGTCACAACTTGATACTTAAATACAAGATGTTTTTGATCAATAACTGATTTATACCTGTATATATATTGGGTTGGAAGAAAGTAATTTCGTTTTTCACAAATAGATAGTTACAATTTTTTTGAATGGTTTTTGTCATTGTTAAGATTTTTCCCTTTTGACATTTGATAGCCATTACTTTTAGCTTACTTTAGAAACAAATTGCACATAATTTTGTTTACAGCTGGTTCAAAGGTCATGCTCCACCAATCATCCCAGGTCTTCCTGGGCCTACCTCTTCCATAAGTTCCCTCTACTCCTAGGGTGTGGCACTTTTTCACACAGCTGCCCTCATCCATATGCAATACATGACCATACCAGCGCAGTCGTCTCTCTTACACACCACATCTAATGCTTTTTATGTCCAGCATAAGGATGCTTACACTCTGTCGTGTATGCACACTGACATTACACATCTAGCAGAGCATACTAGCTTCATTTCTTGCAAGCTTTTGCATGTCCCCAGCAGTCACGGCCCATGTTTCACTGCCATGTAGCACAGCTGTTTGCTACGTCATACAGTCTACCTTTTACTCTGAGCAAGAGGCCCTATGTAGGATGTAGGAGCTCTCTGAACTTTGCTCAGGCTATTCTTATTCTAGCAGCTACACTCTCAGAGCATCCATCCCCACTACTGACATGGTCACCTAGGTAATGGAAGCTATTAACTACTTCTAGTTTTACCTCCTGGCATACGACGGAAGCTGTTTTCTGCATATTTTCAATTTATTGCCCCTGAGCATTTGCCACACACGGAAACTATCTTCCCAATTAGCCTTCCTTTTATATTGCTGCACCTCTTATGTGAACATAGCTTACACTGGGTACATCTTATGGAGTTTCTACCTACATCTTTTCTACAGATCGAGCAAGGCCATCTACCTGAAGGGATTTGTGATTTATCTGTCTTCCTACTTTTTAAGATTTTGGTTTTTGCTAGATTGACTCTAAGGCCCTTCGATTCTAGACCTTGCTTCCACATCTGAAACTTCTCTCCTAGTTCTAATAGTGACTCAGGTATTAGAGCAAGGTCATCAGCATAGAGAAGCTCCCAGGGGCATCCTGTCTTGAATTCCTCTGTTATTGCCTGGAGGACTATGATGAATAAGAGGGGGCTTAGAATTGATCCTTGGTGGACCCCTACCCAGAATTCTTTACTATATTCGTTGCATTCCTGTACATGGCTTGTGCAGCTCTCACTAACCACTCATGTATCCCTAGTTTCTACATTGACCTCCAGATAAGAGATCAGGGGACCCTGTCAAAAGCTTTCTCCATGTCAATGAAAGCCAGGTATAGAGGTTTATCTTTGGCTAGGTATTTCTCTTGCAGCTGTCTTGCCAGAAATATAGTGTCAGTGGTGCTTTTCCCTAGCACAAACCCAAACTGCATCTCATCTAGACTGACTCTCTCCCTAATTAGTTGGGCTATGACCCTCCCCATGACTTTCATTATCTGATCCAACAACTTGATACCTCTGTAATTATTCGTATCTAATGCATCACCTTTACCTTTGTAGCAGTTGACTATGATGCTACTACACCAGTCAATCAAACAATAATAACCGAAATAATTGAAACAGTTTTGAATTTATGTGATTACAACTCTCAGTGGCTGTAAAAAAAAGTACTGCAATATGATATAATTCGCCAGTGTAAAAAGTATTTCCATAGCAAAAACTGAGAAGTGAATTTGCTGGTTAACAGAGTTCAATTTGTATAAAAGTGCTATCTTAGTGTTCTAAACTAATGAATATTAATTTCATGGTCATCCTGTAGAAACTGGGTTTCGCCTGAAGAACACAAGAAACTGAAGCTTCAACTCCAGGACTTGCTTTATCGTCATAATGAATTTCGTCGCCTAGTCTTCTCAGCTCCTGTGGTTGGAGACAAAGGACCTTTAAACCCGATTCTTCCAAACAATTCTTTTCATAGCAATTTTGAAGAACAGGTAAGGGTTAATAAATTTTATATTTCTGAAAATTGTTAGCAAGGTATATTTAATTACAATTTTAAAATTATTTCATCAATGTTATCATTGTTTTCCTATAGGTCTAGAATTTCTTTCCATTCAATCTATGATTAGGTCCCCTTAGTTGAATACACTAACAATCATACTGTGGCATTGGCTCACAGATTTCTTATAATCTTTACCCTGTATTTTGACTTTTGAGAGAAAGAATAATGGATAACCACTGAGAAGAGTGACTGTATATTAATTTGATGTGATCACTTATAATACAGGTGACCTGATGGAGAAATGTAGTTATAAAGCATAATGGTCTGGGCTTTGAATAAAGATGGATCCAGTGCCATGCCTTGCTATTCGGGTAGCATAGGAGAATGATTAGTGATTGAGAGAAAGAAGTAGAGGTGGTTGTAGATAAAGGCTTAACAGGAACATAATCTGCAAGAAACCCAAATGATGATATAATACATCTCAACGTCCATCATTATCACTGTTTCAATATCTATTTTGCTGCAGTTATTTGGTTGTATAGATCTCTCCACAACTATGTGTCGCCACTAGTTACAATTCTTTATCATCTCATTTTTGAGGTTGAGCTTCTTAGATCAGCCTTCAATACATCATCATGTGAGTTCTAAGATTTTCCCGTTCTACTGGTTCCATCTATTTCAACCACTTGGCACATCTTTATGTAACCAACATACTCTATATGTATCATGTACTTGCATAACCTTCTCTCTAGCACACTATCTCTGATTGTCTTATATCATTTTTCTGTTTGTGATCTGTTGTTCCTGCATACTAACATTATACATCCAGTGGAGGATGCTTGTGTCATTTCTTACATAGAACCAGGGCGGTTTTGGGCAGGTTGGTATCAAAAGGATTAAACCATTCACAGGTATCAACATAAAGTCAACACAAAAAAACAGCATCACTAATATATGAACAATCCGTTTAGATAAAATATTACCACTCCTGCTTGGAACACCACCTTAACAAGCTACAAAGAACATAAAACAACACACTTCACCCCATAATAAGTTGTATATCAATAGCCTTATTAGCTCCAAACTCTGTAAAGATGTACAATATCAGTGCAGAGGAACTGTCACATTTTGATCGAGTTCACTGTGGTTACTTACAGAAGCTGGAAGCATACAGAAATAAACTGGACTAAGGCGGCGAGCTGGCAGAAACGTTAGCACGCCGGGCGAAATGTTTAGTGGTATTTCGTCTACCGTTACGTTCTGAGTTCAAATTCTGCCAAGGTTGACTTTGCCCTTCATCCTTTTTTGGGGTGGGGGGTGGGGGTCGATAAATTAAGTACCAGTTACGCACTGAGGTCGTTGTAATCGACTTAATCCCTTTGTCTGTCCTTCTTTGTCCCCTCTATGTTTAGCCCCTTGTGGGCAATAAAGTAATAAGAAATAAACTGGACAGTGAAAAGTGAGTACAATATGTTCAGACAGCCATACTGCATCCCATACAGACATAATGGCATGATATAATAAGGAAGGTGTATTTGTGCCATGTCTCATCTGTCAGTTCACAACCTATGTGCCACAGGACTGCAAAATCAGGGTTGATCTGGGGATACATAACTGCCCTAAATATGCACACATAATGGGGTGCACAATATGTTCTTTCATGAGGCAACGCCCTGGCATATGGAATGGGATTTGTTGATTGTACCTGTTTCTTTATTACCCACAAGGGGCTAAACATAGAGGGGACAAACAAGGACAGACACACGGATTAAGTCGATTACATCGACCCCAGTGCGTAACTGGTACTTATTTAATCGACCCTGAAAGGATGAAAGGCAAAGTCGACCTCGGCGGAATTTGAACTCAGAACGTAGCGGCAGATGAAATACCGCTAAGCATTTCGACTAACGTGCTAACGATTCTGCCAGCTCGCCGCCTTTATTGTTGATTGTACCCAACTGTTTGATCAACTTCCTCTGTGTGATAAGTTGAACCTGAAGATAAACAATACCACCTATTCATATTAAGTTTTTCAGTAATTTCTAAATATTTTTTCCATGTTCAAGATTTCAGTTTATTTGTTTTATCCACATCATTGTATTACCTGACAACTTTTGTAATTACTATTATTGCATATTCAGGACAATTGCCACAGAAAAGAACTTCACCAGTTAAAAGATCGTCTTGAGAAATTGGACAGCAATCAGAGGGAACAATTAGAAGAACTTCAACATTTTATATCAAATAGCCCACCATCTGTACAACGAAGCTGTAGCAATGAATGTTAAACTGACATAATGCTGTTGATTTTTCAGCAAAGCTAACTCCTGCTGCTCACTACCTCTATTAGCCCTGTGATCTTTAAAAAGAATTTATATTAGCTTATCCAGTTTCTGTTTTCTTTCCTTAATGATATTTGCATACAAAATCAAATGGCAATCATACTACTTTGTTATGACCACTTCATTTTGGTCTGGGATATGGTGATATTATTGTGTGAATCCCATGTTATTCATATTCATAATTACTTTACTCAGTTTGTTGTCATTAATTGCTATATGTGTGTGAGAATGAAACTAGAATAGCCAAAATAAGAACAGCATCTCCAACTAAACAGAAGTTGATTGCCAGTGAGGGTCACATCAGAAATTATCAATGATATGGGTTAGCCCAAGTTAATACCGTATTCTGGTTCATGTGCTGATCAGGGAGAAAAGGTAATATCAAGACAGATTGGTGTAAACAGTGTATTCACTGAGGCAAGTATAAAATTCTTTCTCTCCATTCTTGAAATACTGGTTCTAATTTTTATTGCATGGTGGTTGGAACAATAAAAAATAAAAACATAAGGGTGAAGCTTTTAGTAGTTTAATAGAAATTTTTTTCTCCATGCAGGCATGGATGGAATAAATAGTTTCTTGGGGAAGTATATTTATATGTTTAAATTATGCTACATGATATAAAAATCACTTCTGAAATGGGTCCGAGATGTAAAACCAGGTGTCACAAAATAAAATCAGGTGTAACAAAAATAAAATCAGGTGTCACAAAAAATGCAAAACGTTTATTGTGGAATTGAACTCATCATCAATGAGTTAACAATTCACAAACCACTTACAAAAAAAAAAAACAACTTCTGTGCCAAAATAAAATAATAAAAATTGTTAAATTTGTTTAAAAAAAAATCAAAATTTTCTTTATTTCGTTTACAAAATTTTAAAAAATAAAGAAATAAAAAAAATATAAAACCTGTTCTCTTCTTTTAAAAATATTAATTCAACAATATTTCTCATTGATTTTAATGTAAAACCAATGATAGTAGATGCTTAACTTCATCATAAATTCCCAGAAAAATAGCACCGCCAGCAGAAATCCACATGACACGGGGCATAATTCCAGAATAAAGGCTACAAAAGAAAGTTTTAAAGTTTTAGGAAAAGAAAACATATTTCAATCCAAATTAAAGCAGACATTAATTTCTTTTCTCTCTCTTTTATTTATTATTTTTTTAAAAATTTTTTACAAAAGGCTGAAATATTATCTAAACTTGTGAAAATATATATGACCTGATGGTTAGAGTGTTTGACTTGTGATCAAATGGTTGGGAGTTCAAATCCTTAAGCAAGGCACGTCATTTCATGTTCCTCCAGTTTACTTAGTTGTGATGAGTAAACAGAGTTAACGTCTGTTACTCACCTGATAGAGTACCAGATATGTACAGGTGTTGATTCAATCAAGTACATTGTCAGCCAACCATTTCTGACCAAAGTAAGAAATTATCATTAGTTTCTTCCTTTCTCTAATCCTGATGGATTTTAATGAAAATATAACTTCTTTTTATGAAAATATAAGTCTTGCTGAAGAGTATACATGTTTAACAAGCAAAAACATGTGATTCCAATCACATTTTCTAACCTAAAATTTCTATACAATAGCCAGCCTCGTCTGGCACCTGTGTCGGTGGCACATAAAAAACACCATCCGAGCGTGGCCGTCTGCCAGCCTCGTCTGGCACCTGTGTCGGTGGCACATAAAAAAACACCATTCGAGCGTGACCGTCTGCCAGCCTCGTCTGGCACCTGTGTCGGTGGCACATAAAATCACCCACTACACTCTCGGAGTGGTTGGCGTTAGGAAGGGCATCCAGCTGTAGAAACACTGCCAGATCTGACTGGCCTGGTGCAGCCTTCGGGCTTGCCAGACCCCAGTTGAACCGTCCAACCCATGCTAGCATGGAAAGCGGACGTTAAACGATGATGATGATGATGATGAATAAGACTAAAGCTATTTATATCTTATCTTTTACTTGTTCTATTCACTAGGCTACAGCCATGCTGGGGCATCTCTTTGATGGTTTTAATCAAACAAATCAACTCCAGTACTTACTTTAAGTCTGGTACTTATCCCATCAGTCTCTTTTGCCAAACCACTAAGTCGTGGCGACATAAACAAACACTGGTTGTCAAGCTGTGGTGGAGCACAAACACATACACATGGATATATATATATCTGATAGCCCCCCCCCCAGTTTTTGTCTACCAAATTCACTCGCAATGCATTGGTCAACCTAGGGCTACACAAGAGACTTGCTCAAGGTGCCACACAGTGGGGATGAACCTGAAACCATGTGGTTGCAAAGTGAGCTTCTTAACCACACAGCCATGCCTACACTTATATATGACATTTATTAACTAATGTATCGACTATAGTTATTGTTCAAACAAAAGATCTTTCTTACCCAAAAACTCCCTTTTCACGGTAAATGAGTTTCAAAGCAGCGAAAATCCTCCCAGAAGCAAGAGATGAGTCTTTCTACAGTCAGAGAAGAGAAGACAAAAAAAAAATTAAAGAATATTTTAATTTCAGGATATATTCTTTTCTACTCTAGACACAAGGCTCGAAATTTGGTTGGCCTGAAGCTATAGTAGGAGAGATTTATCCAAGGTGCTTCGCTGTAGGACTGAACCTAGAACCATGTGGTTGCAAAGCAAGCTTACCACACAGCGATGCCTGCACTATGTGTGGCTGTGTAGTAAGAAGCTTGCTTCCCAACCACATGGTTCTGGGTTCAGTCCCACTACATGGCACTTTGGGCAAATGTCTTCTACTATAGCCTTGGGCAGACCAAGGCCTTGTGAGTAGATTTGGTAAAAGGAAACTGAAAGAAACCCATCATATATATATATGTACATATTTATGTGTGTGTCTGTGTTTGTCCTCCAACCATCACTTGACGACCGATGTTGGTGTGTTTATGTCCCCATAACTTAGCATTTGTCCATATTTACAGTCTGAGTTCAAATTCTGCCAAGGTCAACATTGCCTTTCATCCTTCCAAGATTAACAAAACAAGTACCAATTGTATACTGGGGTTGTTGTAATCAAAATTGCTGGCCTTTTGCCAAAATTTGCAACCAATATTTATTCTTATAAGGAAAATAATTCTCTTGAAATGGAATATCTTCCTTATTTTCCTCACAGAAATTTGAAATGTTAGCCTATCTGAAAAGTGCATAAGCAAATTAAGGAATGTACAATTTTTCATTCTTTGCTTTTCTTCTATACTAAATTTATTCAGTGTTCAAACTTCAGATTTACACATTAGACAGACAGCCGAAAGTAATTTTACGATCAATGTGGATTACAATGGACAATTTAGCAATTTAGTTAGCCAAGTTTGATCCCTACTAAGTGCTTATAAAGTACTAGCAGTATCGCCCAGCGTTGCTCGGGTTTGTAAGGGAAATAACTATATAAGCATTTTTAGAGAGTTACTTCCCTTATATAATAGCAAGAAAATGCATTAAAAATGGAAAAAGATGATGGTAAATTTTTTTTTAAATCGTAGACTCACGCTAATACCCAGAAGGGCTCAATATGAATCACGACTATAAGATACCCGCTTTTGGTTAAACTGCACCGCAAAATGTGGGAGTAGTTAGGAATCTAAATCGTCGGAGACAGACACCACACAACTTCAGTTTTATATATATAGATTTGCCCGGATTTTTAATCTCTTTTCTTTCATATATATATATCAGGCTGGTGCAAAAGATTTATCAATTTTTTAACTTCTTATAGTTTTAAGTTATCTCTGTGTCTAATTTGTATTATTTTCTTTCAGATTATCTAATTTCTGGCCATAATTTTCAGAAAATTTTACAACCATATTTGTCCCATCTAAAGATCACATAAGAAATGTTTTACTCTACAAGTTTCATAAAGGTATTAATGCAAGTGCGGCAGCAAGATCTATTCAGAGCACTTATGGGGATGATGTAGTGGAAGAAAGAAGTTGCAGGAGGTGGTTTTCCTGTTTCTGAAGTGATGATTTCACTTTAAAAGAAGAGCCAAAAGAGGGTCATCCCCAAAAAACATGATTCCAAAATGTTGGAAGCACATTTCAGAGAACCTTATTGTTACCACTAGGGAACTTGCAGAACAGTTAAACATGGCCATACAACCGTGGTACACCAACTAAAACACATTGGAAAGGTTTTAGTGGCTGGAAAATGGGTCCTTCATGAGCGGTCCCCAGAGAATTGACAACAGCGTGCTGCTTGTTGTCAGTCATTGCTTTCGCAACATTTGCAAGCAACATTTTTAGACAGGCTTGTTACAGGTGATGAGAAGTGGATTCTTTACCATAATGTTAAACGCCACCATTCTTGGATCAGTCGAGGAGGACGGCCATTTCATCAACCGAGAGCAGGACTTCATCCAAAGAAGATCAATGCTGAGTGTATGGTGGGATATTAAAGGAGTAATCCATTATGAACTGTTGGGTAACAACCAAACAATTAATGCTAATCTTTACTGTGAGCAACTTCGTCATTTGGAAACAGTTCTGAGCCAAAAGCGAGCATTCTTGATTAACAGAAAAGGTATCATCTGCCATCACGATAATGCTCGTCCTCACACAACTCGACTGACCAAAACTATCTTGGAAGAACTTGGTTGGGAAATACTGCCTCATCCTCCATATTCTCCTGACATTGCTCCTTCTGATTACCATTTGTTCCGAGGACTACAGAACCATTTTGATGGACTTAGGTTAACAACAAGAGAATAAATTGAAAATGAGTTGGATTCATATTTTGATTCTAAACCAACAGAATTTTACAAGCGAAGCATTTATAAGGTTGTTGAAAGATGGAATGAGGTCAGTGAAAGCAATGGTGAGTATGTTAATGAATAAACATTTCCAGAGTCACTGGCTTATTCATTTTTACCTTAGATCTTTAAATCAGACATTTCATTTGCACCAACCTGATATGTTACTAAGCAGGAGGAATAAACTTGAAACAATATAAATGCCAAGTGTGTTTCCTAATCACACAGCCATGCCTGTTATATCATAAAATAGTGAAAAGGTGGTATAACATTTCGAGTGAATAGAAATCAGAACTAATAAAATTAGAAAGAAAGATTTAAAATCATATTTGGTTTTTAAAAAAATAACAGCATAAAAATAATATACCTTTGCCAACATGATCCTTGTTTTAGCTACATCTAATGGAGTGGTTGTCCCTGCAGCAATTCCTCCTACAAATAAACATATTTATTTTTGATGTCAATATATTCCCATCATAAAATAAAATCAGTGCTAACATAATGTAGTGAATCAAGAAATCTTAATAGAAATTTCAGCCAAAGTGAAGTGTATTTTTTTTTGTCAAATTATCTACAAACAGAATGTGTACATGCAGATGTGAGTGAGTCTTACCTGTGGCCTTAACATTTCTGGACATATTTTGGTATTATTAAACCTCATCAGAAATACAGCAAGTCCATCATGTGTTTGCTTTATTCCTGATGGTAGGAGAAATTTTTTTTTGTCTTTCTAAATTTATAAATACTTACACATACATGCATGTGTGTGATGGTGAATCCTATAGGGCCATAGTGTCACTCTAAAGTCTTTGTTTACATGTTGTAAATGAAGTGTTAGGCTGCCCAACTTACTCTATGCTCATTCAGAGTTGTACTTAGTAAAAAATTGAAAAACCTCTAAACATTCATCCATTTTAAAATGCTACATTTACTGATTCTTCTGTAGTACTTCTTTTTACCTTCAGGTAGATTGGGATACAGATAGTTATGTGACTGGGTCATAGACACATCAATGACATGATATTAACAGCTGACTTACAGTAATCCTACCTTATTTAATTGGGTATATGCCATTTTCTATGTGTAAGCATACACACACACATACAAGATTGTATATATAAACACCAATATAAACATGGTGCAACTCCAAAGTCTTGTTTTCTCTGTCAGTCTCCCACATAACAAGCAGGTAAGATTATGTAAGATCATCTCTATGACAATCATCATCATCATCAACATCGTTTAATGTCTGCTTTCCATGCTAGCAAGGGTTGAACGATTTGACTGAGGTCTGGTGAACCACATGGCTGCACCAGACTCCAATCTGATCTGGCAGAGTTTCTAGATCAAGATTGGAGTCTGGTGCAGCCATCTGGTTCACCAGACCTCAGTCAAATCATCCAACCCATGCTAGCATACATAAATTCTTTTTTTAATGAGTTTTGGTGTCGAATATCCCTCAATATGCAAATATTGTAGAAAGATAGATTTACTATTCATTTCATAAGACAGTAAAAATTCTTTTTTTTTAAACCCTGAACTCAAGTAATAAAAACTATTTAATTATGAATCATGAATAGAAAAAGGAAAGAAGAATTTTGATTCTTTAACTATATCTGTCGTTCCTTATCATTCATGATTTGTGTTTTCCAGTGAATGAATAAACTTTATTCTACATTATCAGAAATTATTCAGGGGATTTTTTTTTGTGTGGATTACATGCTTTGTTTTATATTCTAGTTTGACAGGGAGGGGTACAACTCATTGGCTTTGTGCAGTTAGATAGAACTGATCAGTGGTATGCATATTTAGAGGTGCAGGAATCTTAATAGTCATGGAAAAATAGATAGCATGTCAATGTACTTATGGTTGGAATGTTAGTGAGTGAAGGTCTGTCAGTCAGTCAGATGGTCTTCTGGAAAAGGTTTAGTATGTTTGTACAGGTAACAGTTGTTGTCACAGTTATGTAAGCAATACTGTTGTGGTATGTATGTAACAATTATTTCATCTTGAACATTCAAGCAATACTGTAGAATATGTGTATGTGTGTGTGTGCAGCAGTTATTCAGCCTCATATGTGTAAGAAATACTCTAGTATATGGTACAGTTCTGCTTCATATAGGGTCAGCTGATAAGCTTGTTTCCAAAGGCCTGAATCCAGTACCTTATAATTCTCTGTTGAAACAAGTTGAAGTATATTTTTTAGCACTTATATATATATATATCATCATCTTTTAACGTCTGCTTTCCATGCTGGCATGGGTTTGACGGTTTGACTGAAGACTGGCAAGCCAGGAGGCTGCACCAGGTTCCAATCTGTTCTGGCAAAGTTTATACAGTTGGATGCCCTTCCTAACGCTAACTATTCTGAGAGTGTAGTGGGTGCTTTTTATGTGCCACTAGCAATGACCACACTCAAATTGTGCTTTTTACATGCCACTAGCAAGGGACCCAGTCAGGTGTCACTGGTATCGGTCACACTCAAATGGTGCATTTTACGTGCCACTGGCACAGGTGCCAGTTAGGTGGCACTGGCATCGGCCACGACAACAATTTCACTTAACAGGTCTTCTCAAGCACAGCATATTGTCTGATGATTGAAGGATACTTATATATATATATATATGTATATATATATATATTATGAACCAATAAAACAGTTACATTTGACTTCCAAAATGTAATTAAAAGAAATACCTGTTTTCAACAGTTGCTTTCTTTTACATTAGTGTTTTTTCCTTAGGTTTGATTATGAAAACTTCAGAATTACTGTAAAACCATTTTGTAAAGCTCTATCCTAGAGTAAATCATAAAAGGGTATTCTTACCAGCCATAGCACCACAAATTGAGGATTGCCAAGGTTTCACAGGCTCTTGTTGTTTCTCACTCCAAAATTTCTGCCAAATATAGAAGATAGAAAAAAAGACTCAATTTAGAAAATGTTCCTACTGTTTAAAAAAAGACATGGATTGAAATAACATTAAAAAGTAATAAACATGTCTATTTACATAGGCTTAGGCATAGTCATTTGTGCTTAAGAAGTTCACTTTACAAACAACATAGTTTGGGGTTTGATCATATTGTAAGGAATTTTAAGCAAGTATCTTCTATGATAAATTGACAGTAGACAGAAAGTGTGGAAGCCTTGCTGATGCCATGTAAAATGTACTGGTGCTGGTGCCACATTAAAAGCACTGGTGCCACATTATAAGCACTGGTGCTGGTGCCACATAAAAAGCACTGGTGTTGGTATCATGAAAAAAGCACTATCATGCAGCATCACAGTTCATACAAATGCATCATACCATCTTCCTTTCACTCAAAGAGAAAGACCTTTGGTTGCCAACAGAGGTAAAAGCGCTTTGAACTTTCTTCATCCTATTCTTATCTAATAATTACACTTTCTGTACAACTTCCTCCACTGCTAATTAGATCCCCTATGTAGCAGAAATTATCTACTACTTCCAGAGAGCCACTGGGAAATTTGAGGAAATCTGTTTCCCATGTATCTGTGGTCTTTATAGCTCTTGTACATCTTCCATATAATAATAATAATAATAATTGTGTACAGTGCTCAGGTGCACTACAACTCATCTAAAGTGTATATATAATCAGGTGTAGTTTCGGCGGATTTCGGAAAGCATGAGAGCCTTAAAAGATGCAGTGTCATGGCAGTCAACAACTGACGCAGGCAGTTTATTCCATGCTTCAGCAACTCTGAGCGTGAAAAAATGTTTCCGAAAGTCATGGGAGCTGTATTGTTTTCTGACTTTGTAGGCATGTCCACGTGTGTTAGACACATGGAGATCAAACAGGTGTTCAGTGTTGTTGTTGGTGAGGTGGTTGATAACTTTGTGGGTGTTTACCAAGTCCGTCGCCAAACGCCGGAGCTTCAGTGAATCCATGCCCAGGGAAACAAGGCTCTCAGAATATGGTAGGTGTCTGATGGAGGGTATGCGTTTGGTTGCACGTCTCTGGACAGATTCCAGGAGGTCAATGTTCTGTGCAAGATAGGGGTTCCAAACTGATGATGCGAATTCCAAGTGTGGTCGTACCATAGCTGTATACAGTTTTAAATAGATGGCTGGAGAGCGGCTAACAAGAGACCTGCTGAGTGATGCCAAGACACCCTCGGCCTTCCTGACAATCTTAGAGATATGCTTTGACCAACGCAAATCACTGCTGACAGTGATGCCTAGGTCACGCTAACACTACTTTCTTAGATAATCTTCCTACTATTCCATAGCACTTTTTGTATATCCACAGCTTGCACTGGGCACATCAAATGAAAAATTTTTGCCTACACCCTTTCTACATATTAACCAGGACCATTTAACTGAAGAGTGAAGGCTCCTGTCTGATTTCTTGCTTACTAGGACCTTGGTTTTGCCAAGTTAACTTTAAGACCCTTTGAGTCCACACCTGGAATTACTTTTCCAATTTTGTTACAGATTCTACTATAAAGGCAAGATCATTAGCATTTCAATTCTTTTAATTACATTTTGGAAGTCAAATGTAACTGTTTTATTGGTTCATAATATATATATATATATATATATATATATATATATATATATATATATAAGTATCCTTCAATCATCAGACAATATGCTGTGCTTGAGAAGACCTGTTAAGTGAAATTGTTGTCGTGGCCGATGCCAGTGCTACCTAACTGGCACCTGTGCCGGTGGCACGTAAAATGCACCATTTGAGTGTGACCGATACCAGTGCCACCTGACTGGGTCTCTTGCTAGTGGCATGTAAAAAGCACAATTTGAGTGTGGTCATTGCTAGTGGCACATAAAAAGCACCCACTACACTCTTAGAATAGAATAGTTAGCGTTAGGAAGGGCATTCAATTCCCATGGGCTTCCAGTCTTAAATCCCTCTTTTATGGCCCTGAGGACAATGATGAATAGGAAGGGGCTGAAGACCTAGCCTTGGTGAACACCGGACTGTGTGTTTATAGTAGAAAGGATTATTATTAGGACAAGATCATCAGCATATAGTAGTTCCTGTGGGCTTCCAAGTCTTAAATTTCTCTATGACTTAGAGGACGAATTCATTTAAATTAAAATCCATTAGATTTTTGTATTTAGCACAAATATAATGAGTATTGTTGCGGTTAAGAGGCTTGCTTTGCAAACATATGGTTTCAAGTTCAGTCCCAATGCATGTCATCTTGGGCAAGTATCTCCTATTATAACTATGGACCAACCAAAGTCTTGTAAGTGGATTGAGCAGACATAAACTGAAATGAATCCTTCAGTGTGTGTGATAGTTGTAAACAAGCATCACTGTCTTACAAGTTGTTTCCAACCATCCATGAAAAACTTATCTGGCTCTAGGAAAATATTATCTTGCTTGGAAATAGGTGAGGACTGGTGACAAGGAGGGCGTCCAACCATAGAAAATCTGACTCAACAAATTCTGTACAAGCATGAACAAGTGAACAAGTGAACATTAAATCATGATGATGATGACATAAGTGGCCAAATGCAAGAATCACTGAATGTAAATATGACATTACTACCTTAAAAAATTCCCAAAGTGGAAATTGGATGAAAGAGAATGGTATTTCTCTGGCAACAGTGCTTCCATAACCTCGATAAAGTCCTCTGACACCCTACAAAAGAAACAAGCACTTTAACAATGGTTGAAAAGGAAGATACAATGAAGAGTTTACATAGTAACAAAAGACAATTGAGAGTTATTGAAACTTCATTTATTCACCTATTTTTTTCACTGCTGTGTCATTCACAGGTGGTACGGGTTTTACTAATTTTGATGTTCATATATTTTTATAGAATGCGGATTTTCAAGACAAAGTAACAGACAAACAGCAATAAGGCTGGTAATTCCAATTTTTCTACCAGTGAAGTGTTGTGCTGTAACTCACAAATGGCATGCTAAGGTAGATATAAACAGGTACTGCAAAGTAGGAACTCACTATATTAAGTAACTATAGTACTATGAAACTAAAGTATGCTTAAATTCTGTAGAACTTAAGATTTAAACTCATGTGCATTTGCTGACTTGATACTTTACTATATCTGCTATCTTACTAAAAAGTCATTTAGTATTTTATTGTGAACAACAGCAGAAAGGTTGATAATAAGTCTTCCAGTCAAAGCTGATAATGTATCTACTGGTTGAAATGGACAGCGTATACTCAGTTCCCAGGTAAGACAACTAGCACTTGTTAAATGGATCCTGTTAATAATAAATAGCACAAGTAGGCACAGATTACAACTGTAAGAAGTAAAAATGCTGTCCAATTGACGAGAGTTTCATTATCTTTCAGTGCTAAGTTTAAGTTCTACCATGATAGTGGCTTAGAAAGTAGAAACAAATTAGTCAGATCCATATGATATTAAGTTACAATCTCAAAGGTCTTTAGTTCATTTCCTCTGAAAATTTTTATATATTTGCATAGTACACGTTATTCTAAGTGCTTCATTTCATCTAGCTATTTATAATAGTAACAGATCAAATGAGAATGATCTCTATGATAGACTGATATCCTACTAGGAGATTTATTTTGCATTTCTTATCACAGTAAAACACTAAGCTGTTTCGGCTTAAAAGACATCCAATAAGAAGAAAGTCAACAGTGTTTTTGATTTTTTGGAGAAGAATGCATTAATTATTGTAGCTGATAGTTTGCTTATGCGATAAAAGTTACTTTTTACTTACTTCTGCCTGTAAGGTTTGCTGGAAAATCTTCAGAGAAGACATGTTTGATGAGGTCTGAGTTCTCTGTTTGACTACCTCAACAGGTACTCGGATCAAACAAGCCATCTGTGTTGAACAAGCAAAAATTAATCAATCAGAATTTATGCTAATTCTTTAAAGAAGAAAAGCATATACAAGTACATATATATGTACACACACACACATTCACAATTCTATCTCATCTTATCACATCTCCGTATTGATACTTCTCATCAACCATACCTCCATACCTGTTCATCAATCATTATATTCACTGCTACCCCCCTACACACACACATCTTTAACCATCTGTTACTCTCCCCTTACACATTCATAAAAGTACCCATGCTCCCCTCTCCTCTTCTGACTCATTGTCTCACTGTCTTGTACCTCGAGAGGTTGCTCTGGTACTCCTTCACTACCAATTTTATCTCCTTCCCAACAACTCCTATTGCTATATAATGAGTGGTAGCCATGTATCTCCTCTATAGCAAGACACCTCCGCTTGTTCTTCTATCATACTTTAGCATTTCAACACTTGGCATAATGCTACTTTCCTCTCTCGAACAGACACACTTGGTAGCAGGAGCTTTTTTTCCTTTTCTTTTTGTTTTTCTGTGTTGCAATTTAAAAAAGCACCCAGTACAAACTATAAAGTGGTTGGCATTAGGAAGGGCATTCAGTTATGCAAGCTATACCAAAGCTGACATTAGAGCTCAACACAGTCCTGCAGCTTGCCAGATCCTGTCAAACTGTCCAACCCATGCCAATGGATATATGATGATGATGATGATGATAACTTACCACTTCTCCAGCAGATGCAGCTATCATATAACTTATTGATGCTATCTTTGGCTCAAATGTGGTTGAGATGACCGTTTTAGTGAATTCATATGTGAGAAAAAACAAAGATGCTGAAATTAAGGCAAAAAAAATTGTATAAGAATTGATTAAACTATTATGGTAAAATATGGTATGGTCAAAGTTGCAAATAAACTGCTTCCTTAAAATTAAAAAAAATTAAATTTCATATTTTATATGGAGAGGAAGACACTGAAAATTTGGATATTCTGGGATTTTATGCATGTTATTTGGAAGGTCTAATTTTTTAATGCCAGTTTTCAATTGCTAAATGTACTGGATGTCTGTTTTCTATCAGCTATGCACAAAACCAGCATACTGTGCCTTATCTCAACGGACGTTAAACGATGATGATGATGATTGTATCCATACATCAATATTAGAACTGCAAATGACACTCGTTAAAATACTTTATTTTCATAAGCAAATCTAAAAGATTCTCTTTAAAATTCATTTTGTCACTCAACAACTATATCAATCTCTAACAGAAGCTCAGATTTTTTTAACTAAAACTGCACCAAGAAGTACGGAGATTTTCTTTGCAGAATAAGAAAAGAAAAATTCATCTCATAGCAGTTGACTGTTCTGAATCAAAATAAGTCATTTCCATCACGTTTTTGCCTTTAGAGCATCTGAACTTTTTTGCAAATCTTTTCCACTCCTCTTGGTCTTTGGTTTTCTTTATGCGTTCAGATATTCTTATCCCAGTTCACATTTCAATATCACTGAACCAGTCTCTTCTTGGTTGTTCTCTTCTTTTATTTTCTATTTTACCAAACATGATTGTATTTGCAATTGACCCAATCATTCTATTAATGTCATACCATTGCAGCTTCCTTCATCTTGCTATTTCTATAAGTCTTTTTCTCTTCCCAACGAAGACAATAAGTTGTTCTAAGATTGACTGTTTGGTCTGGTGGTCCTTCCACATAATGTAAGAGTTTTCAGAAAGCACCTCATTTCAAATGCTGACAATTTTATCTCAATGATTTTTTGAGTATGTCTATGTCTAACATCCATACAACAGAGTTGTATAGATTATATTAGTTTCAGTTTCTCACTTAAATCAACGTTCACACTGCTCCAAATTTATTTAGCTTTGCCAATTATGCTATTATTTCAATCCACCTCTTTATCTCAGATTTGCATGTTACATTTTCATAGGCCCTTTTTCTTAGCGCTACTGATCACAAAAGGCCTCTTGCT